>NW_027466105.1:962500-1040000 GCF_046127955.1 Nelusetta ayraudi
GTTGAATAAAAGTTGGTTTCTTATTTTAAACATTCTGAACCACGTCTCCTACTCCTTCCTCGTAGAACTTACCTGTGTGCCTAATTATTACTTTTGTGTTTAGTAGAACTCCCTGGGTGAAATTCCCAGGGTGGCGTTGTCGGTTCCTTTTCATTTTGTTAAATTCCCAATATTAAATCTTGCTTTATCAGATAGCCATAACCACTCTCATCGCCACAGGATATTTGAGTCAACTGAGTCAAACTGTCGTGTCTACTTTCCAGTCTCAATAAACATGTTCACCACTGCTGCTTCTTAAATGGAGGTTTGTCGGGGTTTTTCCCTTTTTAGAAGCAAGCCACATATTTTGTGTCTTTCCACCACAAGACATTGGCTTTTGTCACTCTCTTCGTCGTATTGGGAAAAAGTGGCATATCGGACTTTCCCGCCGCGAGTCGCTCGTCAACATACTGCTGTGAAAGAGGGGTGACGTCACAGAACGCGAGGTGCATTTAGGTGCTGCTGCATAAAACTAAAAGATTTTCCTGGCAAATATTCATTTGACAGACGTAAACGAAGTGAAATATGACTTCAATTTAAGTTTGTTTTAGTTTGTTTTTATAAACACACAAAAAAGTTTGAGTTAGTTATCGTTTTTGAAAAAAGTTCTTGACTTCTACTTTAGAGATATTGATGACGAGTTGTTGTATATAAACGGTGTGACTATGTGGTTCGGCAAGCGGTGGTGCTGTCTGTACATAGCTTAGCAAACGGCTAGCGCTAGCACCCCCTTTCAATGCCTGAGTGAAAAGATCCACACGGAGTGTTATGACCCACGGGTGGGTCTAGGTGCCTCTATCTTTGTGTCTGTGTGTGTGTGTGTGTGTGTGTGTGTGTGTCTGACAGTGGACGACGCCTTGCAGGTGCGGTCCTGGATGTCGGCTGCTGATTGGACGCGCCACGGCTGAGAAGGAGGAGCAGTCGAGCCAGCCTGACGGTCGTCCCTCCTCCGCTCCCAACTCTGCAGTTAGTCACTTCTGAAATGGTGTTAGAGCACGCAGCCGTAGGTAGTGATGGCCGATCGAGGCTTTGTTGAAGCTTCGACACTTGTTTCAAAAAATGGTTCATTACTCGAGGCTTCAATGACACAGTGCTCGAGGAGGTCATCTAGTGCTCAATAAAGTGAAGGGCAATGGAAACCTGTTCATTGATTCATAGGTTGTTTGGGATTTGATTCGCCATGCATTCTTGTTGGACAACACGACATGCTTGTATGGTTCAATGCTGACACAATAAAATAAAAATGAAAAATAAAGACAATGTCTCTTTTTTGGCACGACTGATTGTAGTAGACTATAGCTCTTATACTTAGCCTGACAGTTTGTGCAATGAATTATATTATATCCTAAAACAAGACTAAATAGCCCATAGTTTAAAAATATGTTCAATAGTAAGTGTTCAGTGGGTCAGATGTCAAATGTGATCTATTTAAAATGTAGAATAGATGAGCTAAATAACACATATATAATACACACTGATGGGAATTGAACCGTCGCCTCAGTCTTGCAAGTCCAAGATTGTCATAATGTACCACAAACCCAAATCACACTCCCTTTTTTCATCTAAGCTGTTTGAGTAGCGTTAGCACACCGTGATTCCTCATCAACTACAGGCCTATACTTCAAATAATTATGAGAAAAATCCAACGTAAAGAGAGCACTTCCATTAGGAAATAGTCAACATGAAATTTCGTCCTCTACTGACACCTGCTGGTCAAATTGAATAGTTGCAAATATTGTGAACAAGTTGTCATCTAATTCTAATCCTAAACAATATGGCCATTCCAAGTGAAGTATTAAGACAATTAATCAGGTTTGCACTGCTTGATTGAACACATTCATCCCGTTCCAGTGCACTAAAACCCACTTCCCTTCAGGACCGTGTCAGCGAAGCCAAAACTTCCTTGAGTGACGCTTTTTCCCAGCATGCAATGCGAGCTAACGATTCACAATACTATTTCATCACAAACAAGGATGTAAAAAATAAAAAGGGACGAAAAATGAAACTTCAGAAACACCAACCATTGCAATACAAGCAGAACTGGGCCGAAGTGTTATTTAAGTTTTATATTATGTACACCATAATACAGCCTTCTGGTGGACAAGCCATACTATTTAAGCCGTGTCCTCCCATGGGACTTCCGTGGGTGGAAGCTCATCGTAGAGGTCACGTGCTGGTTGCACGTCACTCCAGCGATCAACTCGGGGAAGGTTTGAGACAAGATAGTTGCCCTTGCAGGTTATCTGATTCAGGTGAGTATATGGAAAATATAGGTCAATGTGGTCAGTCATAACAAGAGAAGCTTGCTGGCAAAAATAATGCACTACAAGTGAATGTCACACTTTTTTTTTTTTGTTTTGTATGAGCATTTAAAAAAAACAACATCATAATAATATGGATTTTGACCATGTATGTTTTGGAGTTCCCTGAAAGAGGTTAATATATATATATATATATATATATATATATGCGTGTGTGTGTGTGTAACTTTAACTAACTTATCTATTTCTATCCATCTATCAAACTTACTATCTCGGGATCTATCTACTACTAACTCTCAAAAAACTAACAGACAACCAAGAGCATCAAAACCAACCTACTGCAATTCGTATATTTTAGTGTGTGTGGGGGGGGGACAGTGAGCACAGTGATGGTTCCGCAGCATAAAGTGTATCTTCAGTCGTCGATTGTATGTGTGGGAGTCCCTCGGGTTCAGCCCAGCTGATTTAGTGTTCGGTGAGAGGACCCTCGCGTCTGTTAAGGGGTAAGTGGCTTTCCGATGTTAAATGAGTAGAGAATAATGTGTTAGATTACGTCATTTTTTTTCGTGAATGCTTGCATCGTGCTTGTGAAACTGCTCACAAAACTCTTGTCGCCAGCCAGTCTAAAATGAAGCAGCAGTTTGACAAGAAAGCTGTGGCTCGAGTTTTTGAGACAGGCGACCGAGTGTTGGTATTGTTGCCGTTACCCCGTTCCCGTTTGCAGGCTCATTTTTCTGGTCCGTATGTCGTGGAGCGCAAACTTTCCGTTACAGATTATGTAGAGCACACTCCTGATAGAAAATGATCGTCCCGCATCTGCCACGTCAAAATGTTGAAAAGTTACGCCCGGTTCACACTGGACGTGGAAGCACCGCAAAGCGAAGCACCGCGAAGTGAAGCGCTGCGAAGCGAAGCGCCGAGCGCTTCCATTCAGCGCCCATGTTAATCAATCAGTGCACATTGCCCATTGGTGGAGGGAGGGCTCATTGAAAAAAAAAAAAAAAAAAAAAAAATCGGTGTTCCTTCGGCGCGCCTGGGAAACTCTGAAATTATGAATAACTTAAGCTCGTTTTTGTCCCATTTGCCTGCATCAGCCCGTCATGATATTGTTAAATTAATTGGGAGCCACCCACTATTGTTTTCTGACCACCCCCACCGTACGTCAGTTTTGCACCGTGACATAGAAGTAGAGGGACATGCCACAACTAAGCAGCACGCACACAGAGTCAATTCTGGGAAGTTAAGAAAGAAGCTTTGGCTCTCCTTCTGACAATGCCCATCTTGATGTTCATTTGGGGTCAGGTTTTTACAGACCATAATGCCCTCGTAGATGTGGTGGTCTCTGCTCCTGCAAGACTTCAATCTCCAGATTTGCCACAGGAAGGGGGGTTGATAATGTGTTGGCAGATGCATTATCATGTGGACTAGCTGCGGAATTCTTATTTCGGGCGAACTGAGGTTTTTCTTGTTTAGTTTTGTTTGTAGGTATGTTAATAGGGTTTAGTTCTTAAGGGAGGGGGTGTTATGACCCACAGGTGGGTCTAGGTGCCTCTATCTTTGTGTGTGTGTGTGTGTGTGTGTGTGTGTGTGTGTGTGTGTGTGTGTGTGTGTGTGTGTGTGTGTGTGTGTGTGAGTGGATGACGCCTTGCAGGTGTGGTCCTGGATGTCGGCTGCTGATTGGACGCGCCACGGCTGAGAAGGAGGAGCAGTCGAGCCAGCCTGACGGTCATCCCTCCTCCGCTCCCAACTCTGCAGTTAGTCACTTCTGAAATGGTGTTAGAGCACGCAGCCGTAGGGGTGGGCTGCCATTTTCTTTGTCCCCTCTTTTCTCCTGTTTATTAAGTATGTAGGGAGGTTAGCCTTTCTGTATTTGGCTTCTCTTTCTTTCTTTAGTTAGTTCTTTAGGTGAGCTAGTTGGAGTTTGGTTTATTATTTTGGCCTGGGCCCACCCTGAAGCCTTTGCTGCCCACCGGTTAAGTTGTTTTGTTTATTTAATTTACTGATTAATAAAATGTTTTTTGTTGAAACTGCCAACTGCAGTGAAAAATGAATGAGGCTTGGGAGTGGGGGAAGGTGTCCCACACGTTGCGTCTCGGTCCCCCTCGACGGGACGTAACACGGAGTTTTCGCCGTGACAGCAGGTTGAGCTCCTACCGTGTTACAGGTGACGTCGTCACGTTAGCCTGTTCCATCCCTGCTAAATTCTTGAAAGAACTACCATAAGTAAACTTTTAAATTATAATACACTCTACACTAATTGTAATTTCCTTCCCGTGGTTCTATATTGCAACAGTTGACGGCTCATATCAGCAGATAAGCAGCAACAATCTGGGCATTGCGGGTGATTCATAAATGTGTCATTTCTTATTAATTAGCCCATAAGTGTTGTACACCAGTGTGACACCAAATGCTTGTTGCTGACAGCAGTGAAGAAATGACACTCTAGTGGTTCTGCACATTAGTATAAATAGAGTGATTCTCTATCATTACATCACAGGACGGCGGCACTCTGACAGATTCCATGAACCTGGACACTGATGATCCAGACTCCGGTCCAGATGACACAACGGGCCACAGTGGAAACGGGTCAGAACATGGGACTGGCTGCTGAAAGGATACAGGTAGGTGGCGCTGTCATCCCAAGTTGTGTGGTGTGGAGGATCAGGGCCAAAGTTCCAGATGCTCACAGATGTGACTGTGGATTCAGGAGGAGTGTTTGAAGGCTGGACTCCCAACAGTGATTGGCTGCTGAGGACCTCTCAATCACAATCAGGTTTTTTAGTGGCTGTGAGATTGAAAGTGAGTGAACATCATTAAATAAAGAGCTCCTGCAGGGTCCCAATTTGAAAAGTACACTGCTTGGTGTGCTGCTTCGTTTTCGCCAAGGCCCTGTAGCATTCATGACTGACATTGAGGGAACGTTTCATCAAGTAAGAGTTTCCAACCAGGATGTAAACTTCTTACGCTTCCTCTGGTGGCCAGATGGGGACATTACAAAGGACCTACAAGAGCACAGGATGCTGGTCCACATCTTTGGGGCAGTGTCATCCCCAAGCTGTGCTTCATTCGCCCTGCTGAAAGCAGCTGACGACAATCAGCATGACTTCCCAGCCGAGGTTATAAACACTGTTGGTCAAAATTTCTACGTGGATGATTGTCTAAAGGCCGTCAGCACGGCGGAACAAGCAATACATCTGTACCAGCAGCTAACAGACCTGTGCGGTAGAGGTGGATTTAAGCTCAATAAGTGGGTGAGCAATCATCGCTCGGTGCTGGCCGCCATTCCTGAAGAGCAGAGAGCTAAAGAGGTAAAAACACTTAACCTTGACAGAAACCAGCTCCCTATGGAGAGGGCCCTTGGAGCTCAGTGGGATGTACAGCAAGATACATTCACATTCAGCATCAGAACCAAGCTGGGATGGGATGAGGAAATCCCTCAGGTCATGGTACATCCCATATATAGTTTTTCAAGCGCCAAACTACAACAAAGGAACTCATCTATAACAAATCTACAACCTTGTAAGGGCAAAATCTACTTGTTTTAATTCTGATTAATAAACTAAAGCTTATTCGATTATCATTATGTTGTTTTTTTTTAAACGCTCATACAAAACAAAAAAAGTGGAGGGAGAGTAGTCTGAATCGGGTTCTGGAGCATTGCTCTACCTCATCCATCGCACTCATTAGCGTCACATCCACTTGTAGTGCATCATTTCCGCCAGCAAGCTTCTCCTGTTAGACCTTCCCCGAGGTGGTTGGTGGGGTGACGAGCACCCAGCACGTGACCTCTACGATGAGCTTCTACCCACGGAAGTGCCATAGGAAGACACGGATTAAATAGTATGGCTTGTCCACCAGAAGGCTGTATTATGGTGTACATAATATAAAACTTCGGCCCAGTTCTGCTTGTATTGCAATGGTTGGTGTTTCATTTTTCGTCCCTTTTTATTTTTTACATCCATGTTTGTGATGGAATGGTATTGTGAATCACTAGCTTGCATTGCATGCTGGGAAACAGCGTCACTCAAGGAAGTTTTGGCTTCGCTGACACGGTCCTGAAGGGAAGTGGGTTTTAGTGCACTGGAACGGGATGAATGTGTTCAATCAAGCAGTACAAACCTGATTAATTGTCTTAATACTTGACTTGGAATGGCCATATTGTTTAGGATTAGAATTAGATGACAACTTGTTCACAATATTTGCAACTATTCAATTTGACCAGCAGGTGTCAGTAGAAGACGAAATTTCATGTTGACTATTTCCTAATGGAAGTGCTCTCTTTACGTTGGATTTTTCTCATAATTATTTGAAGTGTAGGCCTGTATCTGCACACAATTTGGAATTCGTCCCAGCGCCCTGAGCTGTAAATTTGGACGGTGTAAAATGAAAATGGCCATCTGCAGCAGAATGAAAGTGAGATTGCATTGTCCAGGTAGGAGGACAGCAGTCAGTCATGTTTCACCTCCAGTCAACACGCAGTGGTTCACATGAAGGTCCAAGAGGCCTACAGACCTACACTGAGTCTGGACGTGGCAGTACAGTTGGATCATTGTCTTTGTTGTGTTGTTTGGTCATTGTGATCCAATGTAATGTGAGAGAAGGACGAGTGCAGTTATATTGGAGTGAGTTTTTTAGAGTGTAATAGAAGTTATAATGCACAGTCTGTTTTTATGAAATGTTCTATCACCTGGCATCCATCCATCCATCCATCCATCCATCCATCCATCTTCTACTGCCGTATCCGGAGCAGCAGCCTCAGCAGAGACCCCCAGACTTCCCTGGACCCAGTCACCTCCTCCAGCTCCTCCAGTGGGACCCCAAGGCTTCCCAGTCCAGCCCAGAGACCTGGTCAGCACTACTCTGACTCCCTGAGTCCCTGCTGCTCAGGTGAGGCTTCAAAGATCTGGCTGCACCTGATTGGACGGTCGTGGAGGATCTCCTTGGTCTCCTTGGTCTTCTTGGTCTTCTTGGTCTCCAGCTGTTTGACCTCATGCTCTCTGTTGACCTCCTCACTCAGTCCCTCAGTGATGTAGAGCTCAGTGTAGATGCTGTTGAGGAGAGTTTGACTTCCTGCTTCTTCACCTTCAGTCACACGTTCACATTTCCTCTCCAGACTGATCTTCTGCTGCTGTAGAAGCTCCTGCAGACCACCAACCTCTGGAGCTGAGAGAAGGTTGGAGAAGAAAACATCAGTGTGACAGTGTGAGCATCATTTTCTGTCCACGACTTGAAGCTGAAAGCATCCAAACTCCATTTTTCAGCTGATGTGGTGAAGCTGCTGTTGTCTGACCGTTTGCTCTAAATGTCCTCTAGTGGATCTTCTGACTGGAGGTCCTGACCACGGTTATAATAGTTAACGAAAACGAACAAAATAACGAAAACTTCAATTGAAAAAAACAATTGTCACGTTCCCAGGGGTTAGGATTTTGGTACCTGCCTCGTTGGGCTTCGAAGCGAGCAGAGCTGAGACCATAAGGGTGACGTAGCAACGTTCAGGACACTGATTGGCCAAAGGCAGTCTTTCACGAAAGACCAAAACCGCCATTTTTAAATGCCTCGCGTGTGGATTTTTACATGAACACGTATTAAAAACTGAAAAGCTTATGAAACTGTACCATGGGTGAACAAAGAACTACAGACGTTTCTGTTCTCTGTGGCCAAAGAAAAAGCACAATGCAGACAGTTGTGCAGAAAGTTTAGTGTTAGCTAAAATATCGGGCACACAGACGTACTTATTATGTATCCATTTCTTTCCATTGTAACAGGTCACTACAAGATCTGCAATCCATTACCTAGAATTGGTTTTCCTTAAACTGATGTACAGGATTACTAATCTGACTTTGATGGGCAAATTTGACAACAGAATACAATTATGAAGCACTAAAACACAGGACCACAAAACAATTAAATGCATGATGAAATAATGATATGCTTTGTTAAATGAAATAAAATGGCATTTTCAACGAAGCAATAAAATAGTCGGTGGTGCAGTGGTTAGCGCTGCCGCCTCACAGCAAGAAGGTCGTGGGTTCGATTCTGGGGCCTGGACCTGGGACCTTTCTGTGTGGAGTTTGCATGTTTTCCCTGTGTCTGCGTGGGTTCTGTCCGGGTTCTCCGGCTTCCTCCCACACTCCAAAAACATGCACGTGAGGTCAATTGAACGTTCTAAATTGTCCGTAGGTGTGCATGTGAGTGTGAATGGTTGTTTGTCTCTATGTGGCCCTGCGATGAACTGGCGACTTGTCCAGGGTGTCACCCTGCCTTCGCCCTAAGACAGCTGGGATAGGCTCCAGCAGACCCCCGTGACCCTGAATAGGAATAAGCGGGTATAGAAGATGAATGAATGAAATCTTTATTGAATGAATGACACATTTTATTTCACTCGTGGTTTATGTAATTATTATTTTTTGCTCCATAGCTTTCATGATTCAGCATTACATGTTAAGCGTGATGAATTGCATGAAAAGAGAGAGCACTCGCTGATAAATTAACATGGTGTGCTGTTTAATTCCATGAGGACGACAAAATATTTGCAAATTTGTGTTAGCTACACACATCGACAGGTGCAAGAGAAAGGGAGGAACTTTCAGGGAGGAACTTTCAAGATCGTTGAGTTTTTATTTTTAATTTTTTTTTAGTTCTGATGAAATAAATAGACCAATCATTTCATTACTTTGTCTGCTTTCCAAAGAGAGTTGCTTCAAAGAATTATCATTTATTATTCAGTGGCACATTGCTCACTTGTTTAATACACAAATAATAGTATATTATTATAATAATACTATTTTATTAATATAATAATAATAATAATAATAATAATAATAATAATAATAATAATAATAATAATAATAATAATCATCATCATCATCATCATCATCATCATTTCTAAAATTTCCAAACAACAATCGTTAGTTGTTCCGTAAATGTGCACATGTTGAATTTTGTATGGTTCGTGAGCGCGCACGTCTGTCAGTGACGGTCTCCACACTGACACAACTGCGCATGCTCTATTATCCCATCAATGCGGAAGTCAAAAAGTTTTTGGGAGCCATGCGCTGGGTGAGCAACTTCATTGAAAGGAATGGGACGCCATCTTGGACTCTGGGGGCTTGCCGCACTGTCACGCAGGTTGTGACGTTGCGGGCCTGGCGACGCACAGGTATGACGTGAATGATTGACAGCTACCATTCGTTCCCGTTAGCGAGAGGATTAAAAACAAACAGACACCATAATGGCATCAAAAAGGAGTTATCCCAGCGGTGCGGAAAAACGGAAGGAAAAGAAAACTGATCAAGAAAAACTTGCAAAGGGGAAAGGTAAGTTATTTGTTTGTGATGTGGGCTGGAGAGGTGGAGGGGAAACGCTGTTGTCGCGCCCCCCCAAGTTTGTTTATTTGTCCTGCTAGCCAGCTAGCTAGCTAGCGTCGGATAAATGTTAGCTGGCTGGCTAATATTTGTTCGTCATGAATCAGCGTTTTTGTTTGTTTTATGAAAGTTGACCATGTCCTGCCAAGTTGGCCTATCCTGCCATGGGAATGAGTGATTGACTCCACACCCGTTTATTCACATTCTAACAGGGAGGGAGGGAGGGAGGGCATGTTGTAGTAGTTGTTGTTGTGTCAGTCCCCTGTTATTTATGGTTCAGTGGAAGTTGTCTCTCATACGTTTGACTCTTAATGTTATTTTAGCCTTAACTTAGGATGAATTTACTGAGTTTGTATTTTGTAGGCCCTTCATTAGAAATGTGCTACTGTTTTAGAATTCAAAGAAATATTTTATGGAAATACTTTATTTGGCATGGTGTTGACTATTTTAGACTGTTGTGGCAGTGGGTCATTTATCTTAGTTTTATTACTTTAACTAGTACAGTGTGTAAAGTAATGCCAAAAACTCTTAAAAATGACAGTTTTGTAATTGGGTAAAAGCTTTAAAGGGACACTGCAACCATAATGTTTAATTTAAAAACAAATGAATTTTTAATTTTCCTATATTACTGCAACATCACTGTAATAATAAAATAGGAAAATGCGCTTCTGATCTGTTTTGCTTGATGATCTAATGAGCTTTGTCTCTGCAGGAGCAATTCTAAAATATGTTGGCGCTCCAGACATTGAGCCAGAGGGATCTCCCGAACATCCTGACCAGGAAGCTCCAGGACCAACACGTTCCTCAGAACCTCCTTCTGTCCAGGTGAATAATGTGTGTTATTCTTAGTAGCTAAGCTGATAAGTGTGGGACAAAACTAAGGCAATTAAGCATTATTTTGATTGTTGGTTTGCTTTTTAGTGTTGCACTTGTTGGTTTGTTGGATTTTCTTATTTAAAGTAAGCATTGTTTTTATGAATACTCAATCTGTTGTATTTATTGACATATAGCGGATTCTTTTCCTAGTATTATAGTGTTTGTTTGTTTTTAAATCAGTTTAACTTGCCTGAGTTGCTCAACTGAAGATGTTTAATTTTACCTGTAGCCTGTTTTACTCACGAGGTGTAATAGATTGTGGAATCTTAGTAGACCTTAGACTCACGCTGCTGAGAGTGGCAGAGATCAGCTCTGATGACCATGGTGCTTGTAAATAAGGCAAATGCGCCATCTAGTGGGATGCAGCATGTTTATTCGTGTTGGAGCAATGACAAGTACGACTAACAAAACAAAAGATGCACAGGGTAAAAAAAAAAAATCATAAACTCAAGCCCAACAAAGATAACAGATGGGCATAACTGTAACATTACATAGTAATGATTACTAGTACTACCAAAATTTCTCTATTTTACTTTTCAACTCCAACTTGAACTATTCATCCCCTTTTTTCAGCAGCCATTAAGACAAAAGGATGACACTTATGCATTGCATCAAACTGTGATGCACAAAATCAATTAAATTAAATCAAAACAATAAATAAAGTGTGCATTAAACAGGGGGCAGTGCAATACAGTACAGGACTCAAATGATATAGTGCAGTTAGGCAGTATAGCCTATAACAGCTGTTTAGCATCCATAGTAATCCACAGTCAGTGCCATAATCATCCAGTCAGTGTCATATTCATCCATAGTCAGTATAATATATATGATATCGCGCAGACCCTCGTCCTCCACCACATTAATTGGCCTGCAAGCCGTAGCCACACCCATTTAGCCCCCGCTGTTGAAAGTTGGCGTGTGGTGGACGCGGCCAGCGGTCTCCGTGCCACACCATCCAACGTGGTTTGCTTTACCTCAGAAGGGGGCGGAGGGCTCTCCGCGTCAGCTGTATGCTTCGCAGACAAGTGAAACGTAAGACTGCTCCTACTCCGGTGGAAACTAAATACAGCTTTACAGTAAATGCATATCACTTTTCTCCTGTCAAGACTGCCATCTGGCAGGGTTTTGAAGTGGAACTTTCCATTTACAATTGACGCCTTATCCATGTTAGTCCTTCCTAGTGCTCATCTACGCTCAGTGTCTTTTTCTTTTTTTTTTGTTGTGTTTACAAGCCGGCTGCAAGCGTGTGACTGTGTGCTGTGAGTCAATTCATTTCCCGTTTCCACAATCTACGGAGCGGCCAAAGGTTCAAAGAGCACCGTGTGCGTTAATCGCGCGATGAAAAAAACTTGTCGGCGATAAAGCGACGTTGACACCCTTACTTTTTATATGAAGAAACAGATCAAATTTTTCCAACCAATTGTTCACCACTTCTTTGAACTTGTGGATGAATGCTGTGCATCCCACATGGAACGCCAACCTTCCTCTGATATTTCCATGCTTAGTTCTTTCTGGCATTTGGCTTTGATGTATCCTGCGTTTGTTGCTGTTCTTTTTCTGAAGGCCCTGATAGATTTTAGAAATTATTTTTCTCTTCATCTTTTTACAGGCTTCGATCAGAATATCTATCACTATATTGCCCTCTCCAGATGATGTTGGTTTGATTCTTTTATCATAGTCATCTCTTAATTGCATGTATCGAAAGAAATCTTCCCAAATCTGGGATCAAGAGAAGGCCACATTAGTAGTTTCCCTCCATATGGTTTTCTTTTACCATCTTACTCCAGATAGTCGGTGTGTGCTTAATAATTTCATTTTGGCTTTGTTGAGCTGATTTAGTTCTTATGTCTCCTATTAATGCCAGTGTGAGAGTCGTTTCTCTGCCGGCCTCTATCTATTTCCATCGTGCCTGATATTGAGGGCAGCATGTACACATGTAACTTGTTGCCTGTGTATTTACCATAGGTTTCTATTATCAACATGAAATGAGGTAATGTTCTGTCCGGGTCTTGGAGAACCAAAATAATATCATCAGCAAAAAGCCCTGTTAGATGTCCCTGCTCTCCTATATGTATTCCTTTTAGATTGTTACTTTGTCTGATCATTTGTGCCAGCCGCTCAATGAACATAGCAAACAATGTAGCGCTAAGGCAACATCCTTGACGAGTACCATTAATCTTTATCCTTGCCGTAGGTTCTTGGTTGAGACCTTGAATACACTGTATTAACTTTTCTTGGAACCCCAGTTTCCCAAGAACTTGATACAGAAATCTCCAATTCACACAGTCAAGGCTCACCAGTAATAGCTCGCAGGCCCTGCTTTTGGATCTGATCTATTATGTATAGGACCCGTCTAATGTCTTCTTGAGTCTGCCTACCTGTTAAAAAAGCTGACTGATTGGAAGTCCATCTCGTCCCCTTAAATTTCAAAGCGTAACGAACCTGTGTAGCCCGAGGAATTTTATTATAGTTTATTTCCTAGGGTGCAACTCCCCAGGTGGCGTTGTCAGGCAACCCCCCCCCCCCCATTTTCCTTTCTACCCACCATCAGAATTGTCTCCACCTCCGCCAGACCCTCCCCCTTGCCGTAGGTTCTTGGTAGAGACCTTGAATACACTGTATTAACTTTTCTTGGAACCCTAGTTTCCCAAGAACTTGATACAGAAATCTCCAATTCACACAGTCAAGGCTCACCAGTAACAACTTTTGGAGCTGATCTATTCTGTATAGGACAGTCCTAGGGCTGGACAATATAGAAAAAAAGCATATCGATATAAAAAAAAAGTCATATTGATCGATATCGATAATTATCAAAAAAATGTAAAACATATTTTAATTGCAGTGCTGGATGTTTTATACTATTACTTCATGACAGACTTTTAATAAAGAACACACGAGCACTGAATTCAAATTCAAACTTTTATTCAACCACCTTTTTTAAACACAACTGAATTGTTTGTTTGTTTTTATTATTATTATTATTATTATTCTTATTATTATTATTATTATTATTATTATTATTATTTATTTATTTATTTATTTATTTATTTATTTAAAAAAAATAGGCTGAGATAGGGCTCGAACGTGCAACTCGACCAGAGGTCTGAAGTTGTGGCGGTTAACAGCTCATTTTGCACTGATTCCCTGCACTCGTTGTACAGACGAGGAAGAGCTGTGTTTGAAAAATACTTGCAGTCTGGAACTTCATATCGCGGGTCAAGAGTGGCGAGAAGCTGTTTGAAGCCAAGCTTTTCAACGGTGGTTATGTGCAGCATATCCCTCGCTATGAAGCATGTTACTACATGGGTGATGTCCTTATGGCGCTTGGACGCTTTGTCGTATTTACTGCAAGAAGTCCAGTTTGGTCTGCTTTACTTGCTTGGTGCTGGCGCTGGCAGCGGATTCCTCCGACAACGTGGAGCCGCTGGGTCTGCGTTTGCGATTGGTTGGAGGAAGAAATGACCGTAATATTAAGCTACATGATTGGCTATGATGAAAAAGGAAGTGAAACTTTTTCTATCAAACTTTTTATCGACCCCTTTTTTTCCTATCGCAGCACACGTCTATCCATCGATATATATCGTTATCGAATTATCGTCCAGCCCTAGACGGTCCCGTCTAATGTTATCTTGAGTCTGCCTACCTGTTATAAAACCTGACTGATCCTCATCTATCAAGTCCGGCATAAAACTTTCAAGTCTTTTTGAGATGATTGAAGTAAAGATCTTCTAGTCAACATTTAAGATTGAAATGGGCCTATACGATTCACAAAGTTCCTTATTTTTCCCTTCTTTTGGAATAACTGGAATGACAGCCTCTTTCCATGAGGGAGGCCGTTTGCCCTCTGTCAGAGTCAGATTAAAAGAATTTAGGAGTATCGGGTTAATTCTTCTCCAAATGTTTTATACCACTCACTAGGAAACCCATCACTACCTGGCGCTTTGGTTGATTTTAAGCCTGCTAATGGCAGCATCTATTTCTTTTTTGGTTATACTGGAAATGAGTTTTCTATTTTGCTCATCTCCAATGGCTGGTAGGTCCAATGAGTCAAGGAATTCTTTCATCTCACAATCTTCTTTAGCTGTGGGTTGGGTATATAGATTTTCATAGTAATCTTTAAAAACCCTCTCTATTTCTTCAGGTTCAAGTAGTAGCTGTTTCGTTAATGGGTCTCTAATTTTACATATTGCATGAGAAGCTTGCTGGGCCTTTATTCCTCTTGCTTAATATTTGGTTGATTTACAGCCTGATTCATAGTGGGTCTGTTTAATGAATTTCAGCTTTTTCTCAACATCTAGCCTCAAGACATCGTCTATTTCCCTTCTGACACCGATTATTTGTTGTGCCACTGTATCGTCCTTATTGCTTTTGTGTTGCTGTTCCAGAGTTGTTCATTGGTTTACCAGCTTCTTGTAACCTTCTTCTTTATGTGGCAGGTGGGTTTGCCCCCACCTTCGCGTCATCAATCACACCTGCGCCGGAGTGCAATCTTTGCGTCCCTCAGTGCGTTTACATGGTACTAGAGAAATTTGAATTATTGCCTTAGTCCGATTATGATCGGAGTTTGAGAACTCCGATTGGAATCGGAGAACTCCGATTGAGACACCCAGATAATGCGATTGGAATTCTAATTTCTCGGCCATGTATACGCCTTAGTCGGACTATTAACTGGACAACCTAAGTGCACACGCGCCACCGCACAACTACGTCGTCTAACAAAACAGACGGCGTGAAACAACCTGGCAAACGCGAATAAGAATGTTGACATTTGGAGAGAGGATGAGACCGGGGCGATGCTTTCTCTTCTAAAAGAGATGGACATATTAAAATAACACACAACAGAGACCTTTTTTAAAAGGGTAGCGCAGCAAATGCAGGGCTCCGGCTTTGCGCAGCCCTGAACAAATACGTATTCCTTCGTATTTATATTTCTACCTTTTCGTTCACATTTTTTGTAAGTTAGAAGAATTTCAACTTGTAAATAAAAGCACAGCAAAGAGATGTTTTTCTGATTTGTTTTCATTTCGATAATTTCGCTGTTATTCTGCTGGAAACGGCACCAGCTTCCTCCATGGTCGGCACTTTAATGAGCATGTGTATAACTGAAGACACCGTTCCTTTGCAAAACCTGTACACAAACTCTCCCACCAGTCTGCGCAGAACCCGCATCCAACAAGAACGAGAGTTTGGGGTCCGTGGCGACGGCACAAAGCGTAGCATCGAAGACATTGTGTTGTTGTAGCCCTCCAACAGCAACACAACAACACAACGTTGACACTTTTCCTTTGATTTTGGTTTCTTTGGTTTAGACAATTCAGTTTGTCTGTTTCTTTTGTTAGCGTAACCACTTTCTTTGGTTGGTTTTCTTTTCTTTGTTTTGTTGTGAAATTTTGGTGAAACTTTGGGTTTTCTATTGAGTAGCGATTTTGTTATAGTTTGATTTCCTTTTTTAGTTCATTAATATCTTGTTCCCCAGTGATCGTTACCTTTTTGTTTTGGGTTTTGGTCCTGTGTGTGTGTGTGTGTGTGTGTGTGTGTGTGTGTGTGTGTGTGTGTGTGTGTGTGTGTGTGTGTGTGTGTGTGTGTGTGTGTGTGTGTGCGCGCGCGCGAAGAATAAATAAAAGTTTTCATTTCGTTCTAACTGTTTAACGCTTGCCTGGGTGTCTCAAGGTATTAGTATGTTAATTTTGTTCTCTTTTCTTTAGGACAGGAGTTGGCGTAGCGTGAATTTTGGTTTGTAGTGATTCCCTTAGCTTTGTTTATTCCCTTTTTTGAGTTTTCTTTGGTTTCTTTGGCCCTGTTCCCCTTATTTTCTAATGTTGAACAGTCTTTTTGGTATGGTACTTATTTCCTTGACACTCGCAGCTAAACCTGGTCTATTTTAAATTGTTGTCAAATAAAGCTGTTTCATTGGAAGTCCGTCTCGTCCTCTTAAATTTCAAAGCGTAACGAACCTGTGTAGCCCGTGGAATTTTATTATAGTTTATTTCCTGGGGTGCAACTCCCCAGGTGGCGTTGTCAGGCAACCGCCCCCCCCCCAATTTTCCTTTATACCCACCTTTATACCCACTCAGAATTGTCTCCACCTCCGCCAGACCCTCCCCCTCGCCACATCTAGTCTTTTTTTGATAGGCTGCCCTCGCTATTAACCTCCCTCTCATCACAGCTTTAATTGTGTCCCACAGTATGGTAGTGTCTACTGGACTATCTATGTTCTCCTCCATAGAGCATTTAATCTCTTTCTTAACCTCCTCCAGTGTTTTTGGATTATTTAGCATACCCACATTTAATCTCCAAAGTGTGTTTTTCTTCCTCTTATTTAGACAAATAATAAGGTAATTAATACTGTGTCAGTACAAGTCAGTCGTTCCTATTTTACATTCCTCTATTCTGTATCTGTCTGTAATGTTAATTAAAAAAATAGTCCTCTGTAACGGGTGGAGGTCCCTCCAAACATCAAACATCCCGAGTTCGGCTAGAGAGACGTTGACAAGTTTCGACAGGCGGGTCTTACTTCTGTTGCCATTAGTTGTGTCGAGTTTAGCTTTTAAATCATGTTGATTTAGCTCTTGTTGAGAGAGATGTGTTTCCTGTAGATCAGGCATGGCCAAACTACGGCGTGTCTCTCTCCGGCCCGCGTGAAGGCAGTCAAAAATCTAACCTAACTTAGAAATGACACTTGAACCTGCAATGAGTATTTTAGTCGTTCTAAATGAGTCCAACGTTAGAAAAAAAGGAGCGACCCGGACTTCCCACAGTCTCTTTTCTATTAACATGGGAATTCAATTTTAATAATTTGTCAACTAAAAACACCGGTCATACTAGAACATCCCTACCAGCTTTCTTCCCTTTATTCTCTGAATTTAATCAAAGAATCTTTGAAACTCTTGTAGCTTTTCTCTGGCTCGTGTCGCTGCTGATGCGTAGCCCCTCCAAGATCCCTCCTTGCACTGCCACTCCGTCGTAGTGCGGGGCACCGAGTGCCGCAGGCCCCTCCGCACCCGTCGCCACCGCCTTCTTCTCCGCCAGGCCGCGTCTCACCAATTCCTCCTTTACCTCCTCTGCGCTGTTGTAGGTTCGAGTTCCCGTATCCCAGTGGGTCCTCATCTTGGTGAATGGCGTCTGGAAGCGGATGCCCTTCTCCTTCAGGATTCTTTTAGCAGTGTTGTACTCCTTTCTCTTTTGGACCATCTCTGTCGCGTAATGGTGATGGAATGACGGTACTTTATTCCCCAGTTCTATTTTCTTTGTCCATAGCTCTCTCAGGACCCTCTCTTTGGTAGTAAATTCCAGAAAGTTAACAATGATGGGTCTCGGTTGGGCACCGTCCGCTGGCTTCTGTGCAAATGAGCGGTGTGCTCTCTGAATTTGGAAATTAAAATCTGCTGGCAGGTGCAGTTCGCTTTTCAGCAGGTCTTCCACAAACTTGGCCACAGATTCTCCCTCCTCTCCTTCAGTGACTCCATAGATACGTAGGTTGTTTCTCCTCGGCCTGGACTCCAGGTCAGTTAACTTGTCCTGAAGAGCTTTTTGTTCTCTCAGTGATATGACCAGAGCGTCATTAGCTTCCTGTGCCCAACGTTCTAGCTTTTCAAACCGCGACTCAGCCTCGTTGATCTTGCCGGTCTGGAGCTCCTGTTCGGTGACGACTTTCGCAAGTTGTTGATTTATTTCGTCTTTGAAGTCGTCCAAGTCTTTTTCCACGTCGTTCCTCAGTGTTTCTCCAAACGTGCAAAGGACTTCTTTTGATTCCGTTTTTAAATCCCGTATCTCCTTGCTAATAATTTTTATGTCCGAGCCCTTTTCCGCGTCGTTAGTCACGAGGAGTTCGTTTCGCCATCTCCCTCTGTTTATGAGCTAGCTGGTAGTTCCGCCATATTGTCTGTTACCGTGTTTCTGTTTTGGTTGAATGGAGTTTTCCTTCCCATTCCAACGTTCCCCTGATCACTTTGTAGTTAATATGATATCTGCCAATAGTTATTCAAGTTTTCGGGGAGTTTTTACCCTAGACGGTCGAGAGCCCTGGTGTTGCGCAGTCTACCACTTTATGGCCAAACCAGAAATCCCTTCCCTCTAGCCTTTTCAAGGGGAAGGTGGCTAGACTCGGCTCTTGTGGGACGAGAAGCAGAAGGCCTGTCCGATCGGGGGGGAAGATGAGATGACATTTTTGTGGGTCAACACAAACTCATCTGCGAGGACAGCAGCCTTGGACAATGATGACACTTTCTGTTCATTCAAGAACATTACCACCTTCTCTGGCAAAGAGTCTTTAAAATCTTCTAAAAGAACAAGCTCACGGAGTGACTCAAAGTCATTTTTGACATCATTAGCTGCACACCATTTATCAAAGAGGTTGCTTTTCTCCCATGCAAACTCGACAAAGGTTTGACCACTAGATTTTCTATGGTTCCTAAATTTTTGCCGGTAGGGCTCAGGAACAAGCTCATAAGCAGGAAAAATTGCTTCCTTTCCAACATCATATTGCAGGCTGTCTTCTAAGAAAAGAGCAGACACCAACTCCTGTGCTTTTCCCACCCGCTTGCATTGGAGAAGGACAGGCCACATGTCTCTTGGCCAGTTGAGTGGCGAAGCTATTCGCTCCAAGGCACTGAAGTCTGAATCAACTTCTGCCTCACAAAATGCTGGCACCAGAAAAATGTTTTTACTGGGGCTGGGCAATGTAGTGGAGGGAGGAGGATTGTTTAATTTGAACGATCAAACTCCCTAAGGAATGAAACGGAATGCCAAATATATAAACATGAATTTTACATGCAATTCTTAGTCTGACCGCTAGAGGGACTCCGAGGGGACAGGGAGGACGCGTGACGCCGTCCCTGCTCCCACGGACGGACCGACTCGGAACAGAGGAAAGAATATTTGATATGAAAATTTACGGAGCACCACCTGCTCTTGGTTGTTAGTGTGAGCAAGAAACACTAGAATCAGTCTCATTACCGTTTCACCTTAATGGTGAGTTCTTGGCCGGTACGCAGGGATTTGAACTACACTTTAATAACCCAGTCAAACAACGACGTCAGGCTCAATATGCATTTATTTCAACAAACACCAAACAGTTTAAACGAGGCAGTATGACACAAAATGACCACAAAACACCACCAGCAACGAAAGGTATCTATGTGTGTTGTGCGTGTGTGTTGTGTGGGCATGTGGGTGCGTGTGTGACTGGAAACGGACCCTAAACTGAGACCTAAAGTAGCAAAATAAAAGGGAAAGAAAAATTATGACCTATCGGCTGTTGGAACAGCCAACCAGACTGTTTACGGGCTTTAGAATTTAAGACTAAATTTATTATGATGCATACCAGACTTCAGAACAAAAGCGAGTGACGAGGCTTACGTTGGATGAGCGTTGGCCCGCAGGTGATTGGGAGATCGATGCTTGATGGTCCTCCAAGGTGGTCCTGGGAGATCGTACCGGGCCGTTCGGGTCCGGCAGCGCGCAGGGAGCTCAGATGGACGCACCAAGCTCAGACGCTGGAAGCCCGCTCTGCTGTTGTCTGGGCGATGTCTACACTGGCAGTTCAACATCGACGTGCGCTCTTCTTTGCGTCTTTCCGGACCCCTCGTTCCTGGCGCCAGGTCCCCTTGGACTGACTCCCCCCTGTGATTTGTGGGGAAAGTGTTTTCCTGTGTGGGTATTTTACGGTCTCTCCTGACCCCAAATGAGATCTGATCATCAGAAGAGTCGCATCACAGCCAATCGGGTACCACCTCTGCGTCCTCCCAACGTGGTTCATCGGAAGGCCGTGCTGCAATAAATTCCTATTGTCCTGTGAAAAGAAGATTAGGCCCAGATGCGGCACTACAGCAACGATTAAAAATTTTAATCGCAATTAATCGCATGATTTACCTGATCAATCACGATTAATCACGTTGTATACGCAAAAGCCAATAATGAATTTAAAAGAAGTCTTTCATACACTTTAATTTAAATGTTCTGCCATATAAACGAAAGCACCATAACATTTATCGTGCAAACACTTAACATCAGCACTTTACACAGAAACATTTTTAATGTAAATCTAAAGTTAAAAAAAATGCAAATATAAAATTAAAGCTTATTGCCAATGCCAGGGCATTACTGTTATCCTGTTCCTTATGAAAAAATAAAAAAAATCTACCTACAAAATCCTGAGCCACAATAATAACGGGCAATTTCTGAGGTAACAGCAGAAACATTTTTCTTTTATCAGGACGACACAAAAACTTGTTTCTCACCGATCTCTCACTAAAGGCAGGAATATTCAATATGCATAACCAGTCTGCGTTCCCTTGCAAATGTCCCAGTTAGAAAGGGTGAGGCACAAAAACGTTCACTTTTGGGTTTTTCTTCACAGGGGACTAGAATGTAAAGTCCACATTTATACTGGAGTTCCTTTGGAGAATCTCACTCAACTCAGTGCAGTTTGTCAGTTCCTGGAACTTGACGGCCAGTTATTTTAAATGTACTGCCATATGAATTAAAGTGCCATAACATTTACTGTGCAAACACACTATTAACATCAGCATTTTTGAACAATTAGCAGCTAAGAAAAAAAAAATAGTGTAAATTTAAACTCAACTTAGACAATGTTATCAAAGCAATACAAAATTAAAGCTGTAAGCAGCGTTTGCGGGACTGAGCCCATCTGGCCACTGCCTGCCGTGACGTCCGCCACCTGGCCACGAGCCCCCGACACCCGCCGACGCTTCCCAACGCCTGGCGATTCCGCCCGAAACCCGCCGATGCCCCATTCCTGACGCCGACGCCTGCTGATGACACATCAAGCACTGACTTGACATTACTGACTTGACATTTAGAAACATTTGATTTCTAAATGTGATTGATTACTGTATCATTTTGGAGATAATAAGCCTTAAAGTTGGCTTTTTGTTTTGTTTTGCGACAGCTCCAATATTCCATTTTTACTGTACAATAACATCAAATTGCTCCATAAGCTCTGTCAATGGTTGGTACAGTTGACCTCAGGACAACCTTGAATATATCTTCAATCATTATAAGGCATATTTAATGTACCATTTTGGAGATATTAAGCCTCAAAGTTGTTGTTTTCCTTTTTTTTTTTAGCTTTTCAAACAGGCAAAAAGGGCCCAGTACTCAATTTTTTACTGTACAGTAACATTGCTTTGCTCCATAATTTCTGTCAGTGGTTGGTACAGTTGACCTGAGGAACACCCTGACTATATCCTCAGTCATTATCAAGCATATGTACAGTATCATTTTGGAGATATTAAGCCTTAAAGTTGGCTTTTTTTTTTCTTTCTTTTTTTTTTTTTTTTTTTTGCGACAGCTCCAATATTCCATTTTTACTGTACAATAACATCAAATTGCTCCATAAGCTCTGGCAATGGTTGGTACAGTTGACCTCAGGACAACCTTGAATATATCTTCTCTTAATATTCTTGAATATTCTCACTTAATGTACCAGCTCCTTCCTGTAGACATGATATGTACAGTTAGTTATTCTTTGTTTGACGCAAGTGTTATATTAATTTCCTACTATCTGTACCGGTACTTCTTGTTAATTTGAAATAAACACTAACAGCATAATGTCAAAACAAAAACCGAACAAGTCAAACAGGAGCAGATCAGAAAACAAGGAGGCTTTGTACTAAAATATGGATAAAATATAAACAGGGAGTTGTCTAATGTCGTCAAGGAAGCCAACATTACGTTACCTGTTGATCAGCATGTTGACTCAGAAAATCCTCAGGCTCCTGCTGCGACATTTCATTTGGGGCGACGGTTGTGACTTCACTGCTGGTCCCGTGAGAAACTCAAATCGGTCCCTCACGTTTGTGTTGCGTGGCATGGGTTAGGACATTGAGAGGCATTATAGTGTGGTTATGTGCACCAAATCGGACTCGGCTTCTAGCTCGATAGCCGTGCATAATTTATGCAAACGCAATGCTCTGTTTACATGAACTCACGGAGTCCGACTCCTTGCACGTGCTCATCTCGACTCGATGGATTTATGAGCTTGATGACAAGTGTCACAAGTGTGTATTTTGTATTGGATTGATGTACTGCAATTCTAGTCATGTGAACAAGCAATTATCATTCCTAGTTATATGTGGCATGACGAAATACTGTACTACCAAGTTTGTATTGCAGTATCTTCAGTTTATGGGGTAGAGGGTGCTCAAATTGGATTGATTGAAGATGTAGTTTAGGTACAATTTGCTTGTTTTTATCAAAATTTAAGTTGATTGCAGTTCAAGGTGGCACAATCCTATCAGATGTTGTCATTTGGTCACGAAGAACACTGGTATTTGATGATTATTACCATAAGTACCACCATGTTGCAGGCATTGTGGTTACAAGTTTCACTCCAATTTTGATTGTTGTCTGTATGACTAGCAATCCGTTGAGCTGTCTAGGGTTATCATTCAGATAAGGTGTCACAACTTTTAATTGCATGGGAACTTTGGGATCCATGGCAGATGGGCATTGTAAAAAAACGGATCTTGAGTCGGAAGGCCAGCTTGTCCTAATTGTGACCTTAATATGATGATTTTTTTTCCCTGCCAGATTGAGGAGAAATTAAATGGACATCCAAACCGGGGCCAATAATGGATGAGCTGGATGATGTCACAGTATCAATTTTAAATGGTATGTCATGTGTAGGTATGAAAAAATTTCCATTACTGTGATTTGTCCGCTAAGTAATTAAAATAACTGTATGCTGACACTGATTTCAAAAAGAAGTATTTTACAAATTTGAGACAAAATGTCTAAACTGAATTGCATTTACAATTAATTCTGATAACAGAAATTGGCACAAAACAAACTTGGTTTGACTTGTCAAGTTGAATTAAATTCATTAGTTAAAAAAATGTATGAGTTGTTAAGTGTAAAAGGTTTGTTAATGATTGGACTGTCTTTATAGCTGCCAACATCGATGAAGTCTTGCTCCACACCCTCCGTCGTGATGATTTGAGAGACCTCTTTCCTGGACCAGAACACTTTCTCAGGAGGAAATGGATTTGGGCCCTTATTAGTGTAGATGTGATTGGTTACCTACTTTGCTCTGAAAACATCGAGCATAACACTTTTTTTTTCTTTTTTCCTAATTGTGTCTATTGTTTCTCTCTTGTTCATAATGTTTTGGATCTGGTTTCCTCTCGGCTGAGAATTCCACCGTACCAAGACTGCACCGAATGAAGCCAGGAACTGTGTCTTCATTCTGCATCCATTTGACTGATTTACTGATTTGTCTCCTCCATTTCATCAGCCAAAGATGGTCTGACAGCACAGGCCAGACATTATCAGACCCTGCAGGAGCTGTACAAGAAAAAACAAAACCCAACCAAGATGCTGTCTCCCAAATTCTTGACCTGCAGTTTCAAGCAAGAAGATCCTTCATTGATAGTGATGTTCTGAAAGAACAGGACAAGGCCAACAAAGATCCTGGATGCATATTCATGTGTCAAGGATCTTTATCGTGTAAGTGATTAACTTGTTTTGGTTTATGATGAAAAGCAAGCATTTTTGCAGATTTTAACACTGACTTGCATTATAGGCGATGAATGAGCTGCGGCGCATTCTGGATAAGGGCAACAGAAAATTCATTGATGAACTAAAAAAAGAGATGGGAAGACTTCTGCACCAATGTGTAATTTTATGGTGTTTGGAAAAAAAATGAAGTGATGAAGCCACGCATAACGCTGGATGTAGGTGAGTCATTTTGCTGTGTCTCTAATTGACTGTGTAGCTGTTTCCTGGGACATAGGATGGTTTATGTTGCGCTCAATGAATAGATGCAGAATGGTAATACTCTTCATGCTGAAAAAATACGATTTTTTTTGTGATCAACACAAACCTAATAAGACTCATTTTTAGGAAGACTAACTTTGAACTCAAAGTTGATTTGTTCTATTCCAGTGGAATATTCCATCGCGCTGCTCAGGCCACTCCCCACACTCTTTCCTTCACCAAGTCCACCACCGAAGAAGCTGGGACATGCCAGTGAGGCACTGCTTCATGTCATTCAGGTGAAAGTTTGTTCGCATTTTCTCACATTCAACACTTCATAGTTCCATGCATGGATGTGGCGTTTCCTTCTTCTTTTTCTTTAGCCAACAGAAGATCCCACAATGTACTCGCAGAAGAGGTCTTTCTGCACCTCTGTGTTGCTGTTTGATGGGACCCGCTGTCTCATCTGTCTTGGAGCCACTCCCACCACCACGCTTGCCAAGGAAGACTTGAGTGACGGTCTGCTTCATCTGATGGGTTACTACTATGCCCTGCACCTCACATACCCAAAAGTGTGTGGCAACCCTTCTGTAATGGATGTATCAGTTAATGGTACTGGCACTTTAAGAGAGTGCCTAGGGAGTAGGTGACGTAGGCGGAAGCCGGGAAGTAAGAGGAGACCGGGAAGAGGGAATCTTGTGAATAAAACAAACTACTATACACGAGTGGAACTCTCTGTGTCGCCTCCTAAGATATATATATATTGCACGTTATATGTTCCGTCACGGACATTACACCTTCTCTCTGTCATTCAGACAGAAGTGCTACAGGACACTATCCATGAGTGAGACACCACAGCCTCATACAAAAAAGACCATGGCAGAATGGAAAGATTTTATTGGGGAGTAGAGCTGTGTACTAGGCATAGGTAGTGATACACTCCCCTGGTAGTTGTAACTTGAGGGTGGGTGGGAGTCTGTTGGAACAAACATGTTATCAGGATATAGCAACACTATATGCTGTCCCCATGCTGTTTTTTTGTGTGTAACTGAGTGTCAGGGAATCTGAATCAATATTCAATAATGATGACGGTGAATATTGTAACAATTGTTACTTGCGTTCTAGAAATGATTTCTAGCCTGTTCTTTCTCAATTTAAGTGTTTATTTCTTAGATATATTTTGCAGTGTGTGGACACCGAGGGGAGCTCTAGAATTGGCTCATTCAACCGACCAACGAGCCAATCAGCAGCGGCGTCACAGGCCCTCCTCCTTCTTTGTTCTCTCTCTCACTTTGACTTCGGCACTGGACAGCCAGGTTTGTGGAGGGAAGGTTGGAACAAGGTAAGGACGGGGTACCCCATACATTCATGTACGTAGAGTCACTAAGTCTTAAACTCACCAGGTTTGTATCGCTTATCGATAACCCTAATGCCATACAAGTCTATGAGGGTCAAAGGTCAACTTTGTCCTAGGGACATGGAGCCACTTTCAGGTTCATCAGGATCCTCCTGGACACACCCACGCCAAATTTGGGGCTTCTAGCCCATGAGGAACCCCAAAACCCTCACTCTAATTCCAGCCTCATCGCTAAACCCTAATGCAGTGCAAGTCTATGTAGGTCAAAGCTCAACTTTGTCCAAGAGAAATCAAGTGTTTTTTCATGAATCATTCATCAATGTTAAGAGTTTGCTTTGTGGAGAATTCACAATAAAAATACATTGACACTGTCAAGATGGACTCAAGCACTATTATTGAACTATACTGTATTTTTTGAGTGATGTGAAGCTTTTGACAAGCGCTGCGCAAAGGAGGCCCATTTGTTTTTGTTTTTTTGAAGGGGGCCCAAAATTCCTGGCGGCGCCCCTGAGTGGGCATCTCCAGCACTAAGGCAGTGGAGCTGCCGGCCACGAGAGAAGAATTAACCAGTCCATTGAAACCATTTGTTTGGTCTAGTGAGTGGCAACAGTCCTTTGAGGATCTTAAGTGCCTTCTCAGCTGTAACCCTTTCGTGTCTGCTCCAAATTTTTCCTCATTGGCTAGAAGCCCCAAATCTAGCGTGGGCGCTTCTTGGGGGCTCCTGATGAAAAAGCAAGTGGCCCCATGTCTCTAGGACAAAGTTGAAAATTCACCCCATAGACTTGCATTGAATTAGGGTTAACAATAAGGCTGAAACTAGGGTTAGGGTTAGGCTTAGCTGAAATTAGGGTTATGGTTTCGGGGTTCCTCAAGTACTAGAAGCCCCAAATTTGGCGTGGGCGCTTCTTGGGGGCTCCTGATGAAAAAGCAAGTGGCCCCATGTCTCTAGGACAAAGTTGAAAATTCACCCCATAGACTTGCATTGAATTAGGGTTAACAATAAGGCTGAAACTAGGGTTAGGGTTAGGGTTAGGGTTAGCTGAAATTAGGGTTAGGGTTTCGGGGTTCCTCAAGTACTAGAAGCCCCAAATTTGGCGTGGGTGCTTCTTGGGGTCTCCTGATGAAAAAGCAAGTAGCCCCATATCTGTAGGACAAAGTTGAAATTTCACCCCATAGACTTGTATGGCATTAGGGTTAGGGTCCAAGAGTACACATACACATTTTCTTTTGCTTTATTGATTTAAGCTCATCGTCTCCAGCTGCAAAGGTACAGAAACCTTTCTGTAAACTTGTGTTATCATTGTCCTTCATTGAAAATGACACAATCTTTCATTTCATTGTTCAGATGCCGAACACCAAGACATTCCGTCGCTCTCTGGCCATGAAACGACGCCTGGAGCAAAAACGGGATTGGACACCTTTTCCACCTCGGAAGGACTTTGAACGTCGTGAGTACTTCCACGTTCATGATTTCATGTTCTGCCTGTGTTGTTATGTTGTATTCCAAATAAATCTTACAAAAACATATTTAGATTTTTCTTTTTTGTCAATTTACACAGGGCGCGGTACTGGTCAGCGACCTGGGTGCGAAGATGGCCCGTTTTGCTCCTGACTGACAAAACAGTGCAAGTTCGTTCTTAAGGCCCAGCAACCAGACAAGAAGGTATGGGTCGTGATTTTGTCAAGCCACGAGTTTCTTTATGTTTTTGTTCTGGTGGTGGGAGACTCACATCTCTGTCCACTTGTGGATGGTTTTGTGTTCTCGCCCCAGGCAACAACCTTGAACACGGGCTTGTAACAGACTCCGCCCAGGATTTTGCTGCACTACTGGCAACTGTGTTGGACCGCTGGCCCAAGGTTTGTTTATCTGCTGTGACAAACAAATTTGAACACATGAATGTCATCGCCACTTTGTTTTATCAATATCAAGTAATTCCATGATCCATAGTTCAATAACAAGAATATTCATGAATTTATTTTGCATTTTTATGTTTGTTTGGGGTTTTTTTTTTTATACAACTATTTTGTAGGTGTTTGTGCTTGACTTTCCACCTCGCCTGACTGTCAAGCCAGAACTACAAACAGCGCTACGTCAAGTATATCATCGTGTTGCTGCACGCATGGGTGTGTAAAATACATATTTTTGTTGTATTTTTTTCTCTTCAGTGACACTGTGCTAACAGATATTTCTCAGAATTGTGTGATTACATAATTGATTATGTGACACTTCTTCCAGGTTTAACATTTGTGTATATGGCCGATCACCTCCCCCTTCGTCAGCTGTACATGGTGGTGTTATGATGGTGTAAGTTTTGCCTTCTTCAGCCTTACTTGCTCTTCATTTGATATGACAAATATGTGTTAACATGTTGTTTTCTGTTCAGGTGCACCTCAGGACTGATTTTGGTGGAGCGTCTGCATGCTGCAGTGCTCCATCAGCTCGCACCCCCTTCACCTAGGCCAGGGGTGTTGTGCCACAACCAATCATCGCCCAGGGTGTCTCCCAGAGTGGTTGTGACAGGTCCTGTCTACATGCCAGTGTATGGACCTGCTCCTGAATGGACTCTTGTTGGACAGGAGGTTGAGGTAACCTGTTCATCCCTCTTTTTTTCCCCCCCCCAATCGTGTATTTGTCAAACAGTGCAACTTTTTATTTTAAAAATGAACACTTATCCTAAGTTGAATCTGATTTCCTCTCCTCTTTTTTATAGACAGTACCAACAGCTGTTGAGACTGCATTTCACACAGACATCCCGTCCAATCCCGTGTGGTTCAGTGAGGCTAAGGCTTAATCTCTCCTGTCCTGTTTGTGGGGGCGCTAATCCCGTAAGAGTCAAGTAGGCGTAAGCAGCGGCCGGTGAATAAGACGAGTTAACAACGGAAGAGCACATGCAAGAACGGCGGAAAATACCAACAACGGAAAACAAATCAAAGACCCACCCGCAAGTTACCACTCTAAAGTGTGGACCCACTTTGGCTTTTACGAGACGGATGACGGGAGGAAACTTCATAAAGAATATGCAATCTGCAACAACTGTTTTGCGAAGGTAAAATACAATGGCAACACTACGAATCTGCAGAGCTGCCTCGTTCGCTATCACCCGTCCCGTTTTTCCCAGAATTGTTTTCTTTTTTCACCACCTGTCCCGGGAAAGATAAAATCTCTCCCGGGACACAATTTGTCCCGTTTTTTATGGAAAATGACAAAACCTCATTTAATTTCCGTCTGTGGTCTAGATAGGGTTGCCAACCCTCCCGTAAAATACGCGATTGTCCCATATTTGGCAACTAAAAAGCCTGTCCCGTAATGAACTGATGGGGGACGCACTTCACTTTGTCCCGTATATTTTGGGGACGCGGTTATTTATTTATTTATTTTGTCTGCATAATTTTTTATTGATTTTCAGAATCGGGGCAGTGAAAGGATTTTTTTCCCTCTTTCATCTTCCCGTCGGTTTGTATATCCCAAGTCCCCAAGTTGAGATAAGACAAGTTGCTACTGACTTTACATTACCAGAAAGCACTGTCCTTGTTTACATGAAAGTTATTAATGTTCATGCACTTTAATATGTTTGCTTGTGCAGTGCACGTTTGTTTGTACATTATACAAAGTTTTGGAATAAATGCAAGATCACAGGCATTTTCCTTTTTATGGGTATTTTTTTCTTTTTCAGTCACATATCGTCTGCAAAATTTCGAAGATATCGTGTGTCGTGATGTTGTCATTATTGTGGGCCAAATATCGTCACAGTATGGAATCGTGGGTTAGCCGTATCGCCCCACCCCTATTATCAACACAAGATCACATATGTACAGTACATGTACAGTTTAATTAGTGTGTTACTTTGTTTATGAATTAATTTCTTTATGTTCTTCCAGATGTCCAGCCTGAGACGTCGATCAGCACGCGTTGCCTCAAAAACCAAAACAAACAAGTGACATGTTGGTATTTGGGATATGTGTATTTCATTGTGTGCATCTTTGTGATAGGACAATAAATGCAGTTCTTTAAACGTTACTTTGTGTCCTTGTATTTGCAGGTGTGGGCAACACGTTCAACTGTCCACATGACTGAGTCTGCCTCCAGCAATGTCACAGCAGTGCAGCAGGTTTGTACTTATTCATTTCCACTTCATCACCTGTGTGTGTTTTCTAGGCTTTACACCGATCTTATCGGCTGTATCGGATCGGCCGATATTTGGCATTTTTTGAAACGTTCATGATCGGGCGTCATGTCATGAATCACCGATCAATGACGTCATGGTCGTGTTGAAACTTTTTTAATCTGTCTCATTTTCTCCAAAGTAGTTTCACAGCATCGACATGTTTATTTGTTTGTATCCGAGTGTTATGTAAATGTATAGATTTGGCTTTACATTGTTGTCAGTTGTTGCTGTGTGTCCGTTTGGGCACTAGATGGCGCAGTAGATCCTAAGTTCCCTTTTTTTTGCTTGTTCCAGGTGTGGAAAGGTGATTGGCTGGTGCCAATATTAAAGGAGGAGGACTTCAACACCTCGGTCTCTTTGTCCTTCTCCCAGCTCCCAACCAGAGGCCATGTGCCGCAGCAACAGAATTCTGTGTTCAGCCATCAATTCTGTTTTGTAATCTATTTCAGTTCCCTTTGTGTCCACGTAGCCCGTAGGGGAGGGAAGCCATTTGTGTTGTGACCCTTTTCTCCTGTGTTTTAGCTGAGGAGGTTAGTTTGACTGTCATTTATTTGATTGTTTTCTTCATAAGTAAGATCCATAAGAGAGCCATTTTGTTTGTTGTTTTGGCCATGCCCTCCCTGACGCCAGTGCAATGATGGTGACGTTTAATAAAAACCATCCTGTGGACGAAGCACCTTTGTCTAATTTGAGAGCTGGGAGAAGGGGGGGAGCCTTTATGTTGTGTCCTGGTTCCCCCTAGGCCGGGGCATAACACCGAGAGCTAATGGTTCATGATTCAAAAACCTTCATTTTCATCTTCGTGCCTCTTCCTGTTTTGAGTACTGTCGCTATGTGACGGACAATAAAGTTTCTTTGAATCTGCAATATATGCAACGCTACAGTACCTCGCGGGGGAACTTTGGCAAAAAATTTCAACACCACAAATTTAATCAGGCACTTGGAAAAGATACACACGGAGGAGCATGTCGAGTTCAAGAAACACGCGGAGAAAGAAAAAGAAAAGCAAACTCTGAAACGGATGCTAAAGCAAACAACTTTAGACGGTGCTCGTGAGAAGGCAAGGGGTGTACAGAAACAAGTATTTATTGCCCCTAACGTGATCGGATCGGTGATCGGTGATCGGTGATCGGTGATCGTGTAAAGCCTCGTGTTCTGTGTTCACAAGAAAAACGCATATAAAAAAAAGTGGTGCGCAAAAGCAGGGTAGTGACAGAATTGATGGGCATTATTGATATCTGTCGCGTGTGTACCTGCACATGCATGCTTATTAACACACGGGTACTGTGGAATATATTTTTTACTCACTTAAAGTGGGAACTGCATTGCACTCAGTGTTGAGCAGCTCCCCCTGGTGTTAAACTGAAGAAGTGCAATACACTCAGGCAAAAGTTGAAGTGCGGCCCATATTCTATTCTATTTATAACATTTGTTGCGGGCCAATTAAAAATGGACTGCGGGCCGCAGTTGGCCCGTGGGCCGTAGTTTGGACACCCCTGCTCTAAAGCATCGTATTAAGGTGACAGTGTCATTGTTTGTATTATTAATTTACTGCACTACTGTGCTAAGGTGGTAGGCCAAGTGCTAAATCTGGCCTCCAACATGCTTTTTACTCTTTCACAGATGACATACTCATCATTTCGGTTCTGAACAGTCATGAACATGAATCACAAAACATATTTTGTTTTTTGTTTTTGTTTTTTCATGTATCACTTTAACAGAGACAACACCATCTGTAATTACTATGTTTGGTTGTATCCCCTGGCAGGCAAAGATAGATGGAAGAGCCATCTCTCTGGGTGGAAAATGGGACTGGCTTGTCTGTGGATGGTGGAGGCTCGCTGGGCTCATCAATCCGTCCATCCATTCACCTTGTTCGTCTCATCCTGACTGCAGCACGCCACTGTGGAGGCTTGACATAACACACATTAGATTAATAACAGAAAAGCAAAATGTGACTTATGGTGTATTATTTAGTGTGCTTCAGTTGTAATTCTCATAATGACTATTTTGCTGGCTTCACACAATATATATAATTGGCCTGTCTTAGTTAAAAGCCCACTCACCACGACAAGGTGCAGGCCAAGAGTGGGAACACAAACACAGACCAGAAACGAACAGGACAAATCCAGACAAGACTACAAAAAACACAAACACAAATATCAATCACTTTGACATCTATCTTTTTTCACAAGAACTTTTATTTCTTTACAAATTGAACCTTAGATTGTGTCACAACAAACTAAATAAACCCTTGAAACAGCCAACAAAACATGAAACAACACTTCATCAATATTATAATGAGTATCCTCATAAATGATTTCAAGATAACTTTGAACCCTTTCTCACAAAAACATTTTTACGTCTGCCATAACGATTTTCAGGGTTTTTTTCATGTGAATATTTTAACATTGAACATGTTAACTGAACAATCAATGTAAAATCCCTTCATTGACGAAATGAAAATATAAATAACGTGTGTGTGTGTGTGTGTGTGTGTGTGTGTGTGTGTGTGTGTGTGTGTGTGTGTGTGTGTGTGTGTGCGTGCGTGCACGTGTGTGTAAATGCCTTTGTCAATATTTGTAATATTTTTTTTTTTTAACTTCCAGGTCAGAACTTGTTTTCCATAATACAAGCTAACGTTTGGTTGTTGTTGTTTTTTTTTTTTAACAATAAGACAAAGCCAGGTGCAAGGAATGGACCCATGTAAAGGTTGTTTTACACAACAGAATGCGACTAACTATTGACTACTAGTACTACTAATAAGACTACTAATAGTACATGAGTACTACTATTCAATCAATACACACAACACACAGTATGGTTTACACTACTGATGGTAAACGTGGACCAGCTTGGTGAATTTATTTCGAACATAATCTTTCTTTCAAGATTCTGTCTCTCTCTTCGCCAAATGGTGCATCCTAATTGTACAATGAATGCTGGGTGCCATTTTTACCAAGGTGTGCACGTGGTTGTCATCCACCGTGGTTTCAAACACGTGGTTGTGCAGCCCTGGGAAAAGATTTTTGCCAGCACTGTAGCTTAGGACTTCCTTTGTGATAGCTGTTGCGAAGCCATGACCCTTGGGAATCCTGCCTGGGGATGTTTTCAAAAGTCTTGTGTACAAATAGTCCTGTACAGACAGCAATTATTCCTGCTGATGGCTTCTGCAAACCTCCCTTGTTTTTCAAGAGAAGGAAGGGACGGACTGTGGAATCAGATGTTAGTGCGTCATGGCAAGGAATGCAGTTATGTCTAACTTTATTTTTTTTCACTACAAAGCCAGAAATGTAAGTGATAACAGCCTCTTTGTACTCAGACACTATTTCTACATTTGGGCAGATGGGATAATCATGCTCAGTCTCGGGTTGATCAACAGGTTTCAGGTCAAATCTACGGCCTGTGCTTACAGAGGCAGGTGTTGCTTCCAAAATGGTGGTGCCATCTCCAATAATGCAATTGCCTGTTGCAGTGCTGACCTGATGCTTCACCAGCAGACGCTTGTAAGCAGCTTTAAACTGTGTGGCTGTGGGATTGTTGTTAAAGTCACCACGTGCTCTGACAGAGGAGAAGAAAAGCTCTAGATGATCTGACTAAGCTTGTACGTCAACAGATAGCGGCATGGGACACCAGACCTTTCCACCAGCTCTTGGAAAATGATCAGCACACTTCTGAAACTGGCAATAAAGCCTATGATGCAGGTCTTGCGCTTTCCAGAATGCAAAGGTGTTCCGTTGTCATCTTTGAGATCCAGAAGAAGACTTTCAGCTTTAAGCAGGATTTTTTTTCTGCACGCTCCTTGTTTGATGTTCTCATTGGTGCTTCGTCTCCTTTACCCAGAAGGTTCCTGCTGTTGAGTGCATCAAAAGCCGCATCAATGGTTCTCAAGAGATTGACCGTCTCCTCACATCCTTTAAACTGTGGCTGTTTGTTGCGGTACTCCAGAGCATCAACCACACTGCTGCTGAAAACTTGACTTGCAGGTTTTACTTTCATTTTCTGCCTTTTCCACCGTTTGTGTGCCATCTTTAACTTGTTTCCTAATCTCAGTCCTTCCAACTCTTGAAGTTTGTTAAGCTCCACTATATATTTCCACTTGACTTTACCTGTTGTTGTTTGTAGTGAAGTTGCTTCAGCAAGAGTGTTCCTAAGCAGCTTCATCATGGGGCACACATCTAAAACTACATGGACCACTTGTGAGGTATCAGCAGGATTAGTAAATGAGGGCCTCATTGAATTTACATTTAAATCTGCTCCAAGAGTATGGGCTGAAATATGTGCCACCAGAAACTGAATTTGAATCATTTATATTTGAATTTGAATAGCTAAATGCGAATAATTGAATTAATATTTTGAATTTGAATCACATCATTTCAAATTGTATTTTTAAATTCGAATCATTGCATTGAAAAACTGTATTTGAATAGTAAAATTTGAAATTGAAATTCAATTAAAAAAACATGATTGTCACTGAAAATCCAACTGTCTAGACATTGACACTGACTTGGACCACAAGGAGAAATCGTTAATAATCGTTAATAGTAGTGAGTTGAACCGGAACACCGGTCCATCAACGTAAGTGTACAAAAGTAAGTGCTGATTGGCCGAAGAGGAGTCCTGTGTATCTGAGCTTGATTGCTCTTCCCCTTCATCCTCCAAGCACCCGGATGTCTGTCACAGTAAATTGAAACTGAATTTTGAGATCTGAACTTGAATTGTGAGAACTGAATATGAAGAAGTCTAGACAGTTGGATTTTCAGTGACAATCAATTTTTTTTTATTGAATTTCAATTTATCTTTTACTATTCAAATACAGTTTTTCAATGCAATGATTCAAATTTAACAATACAATTTCAAATGATGTGATTCAAATTCAAAATTTTAATTCAATTATTCGCATTTAGCCATTCAAATTCAAATATCAATGATTCAAATTCAGTTTCTGGTGGCACATATTTCAGCCCATACATGCGCCCTTAACATGGCAAAATGGCAAGATGGGCCATCACATGTCAAACACACTGTGCGAACTCCAGGATTTTTAAGTCTTTGAAGGCATCGCTGATTATGTTTACATGCTCTCCCACTGTCAGTGCATCAATAAAGAAATAGGCAAGAGGGAATTTCCAGAAACTAAAAATGGTTGGGACAGCTGTTGAAGTTAGCCACTTTTTCTCACCTGGGAGAGGCTCCAGCAGACCCCCGTGACCCTGAATAGGAATAAGCGGGTATAGAAGATGAATGAATGAATGAATGAATGAATGAATAAAAATGGTTGGGACAGCTGTTGAAGTTAGGCACTTTCTCTCACCACGCAAAATGAAAGATTTCTCCTCAAAGTGAAGAGCACACAGCCTGGAGTTGTCATTGGGTGTCCAGTTTTTTCTTCTCACATTTTCCACCCATTTGTGCAACCTTTTTCTGTCCCCAAAAGGAAAGCTGTAAAAAGCAAAACATTCCAAAAACAAATGGACAATATTTTTTTTGTGTAATTTAACATATTTAACTCATTTAAGCTTGAACACAATGCAGACAGTTGTGCAGAAAGTTTAGTGCTAGCTAAAATACATCAGCAATCCATTACCTAGAATTGGTTTTCCTTAAACTGATGTACAGGATTACTAATCTGACTTTGATGGGCAAATTTGACAACAGAATATGATTATGAAGCACTAAAACACAGGACCACAAAACAATTAAAGGCATGATGAAATAATGATATGCTTTGTTAAATGAAATAAAATGGCATTTTCAACTAAGTAATAAAATAGTCGGTGGTGCAGTGGTTAGCGCTGCCGCCTCACAGCAAGAAGGTTGTGGGTTCGATTCCGGGGCCCGGACCTGGGACCTTTCTGTGTGGAGTTTGCATGTTCTCCCTATGTCTGCGTGGGTTCTCTCCGGGTTCTCCGGCTTCCTCCCACACTCCAAAAACATGCATGTGAGGTCAATTGAACGTTCTAAATTGTCCGTAGGTGTGCATGTGAGTGTGAATGGTTGTTTGTCTCTATGTGGCCCTGCGATGAACTGGCGACTTGTCCAGGGTGTCACCCTGCCCTCGCCCTAAGACAGCTGGGATAGGCTCCAGCAGACCACCGTGACCCTGAATAGGAATAAGCGGGTATAGAAGATGAATGAATGAAATCTTTATTCAATGAATGACACATTTTATTTCACTCGTGGTTTATGTAATTATTATTTTTTGCTCCATAGCTTTCATGATTCAGCATTACATGTTAAGCGTGATGAATTGCATGAAAAGAGAGAGCACTCGCTGATAAATTAACATGGTGTGCTGTTTAATTCCATGAGGACGACAAAATATTTGCAAATTTGTGTTAGCTACACACACACGGACGTACTGACGTAAAAACGTCAGCGGCATAAAAGTGCCTTACAGTCATTTCATTAATCATTCTTACCGAAGTAACGTGGGTCCTTTGCACCCTTTGCCTGTTGATCGGGTGACACAGTTAATTGCAGCACAGGTCGGCATTTTCTCGAACACTGTAGTGAAGCCAAAAGTTGACCGGTCGACAGGTGCAAGAGAAAGGGAGGACCTTTCAAGATCGTTCAGTTTTTATTTTTTATTTTTTAGTTCTGATAAAATAAATAGACCAATCATTTCATTACTTTGTCTGCTTTCCAAAGAGGTTATTGATTAAAAAATATGTGTGGCAGTGCTGTTATGGTCCATAGAGAGTTGCTTCAAAGAATTATTATTTATTATTCAGTTCATTGCTCACTTGTTTAATACACAGATAATAGTATATTATTATAATAATACTATTTTATTATTATTATTATTATATTATTATTATTATTATTATTATTATTAATAATAATAATAATAATAATAATAATAATATAATAATAATAATAATAATAAAATAAAAAGGGTGATTATTATTATTATTATTATTATTATTAATAATAATAATAATAATAATAATAATAATAAATCATTATTATTTATAAAATTTCCAAACAACAATCGTCAGTTGTTCCGTATAAAATACATTCATTTCCACGTTGAATTTTGTACGGTTCGTGAGCGCGCACGTCTGTCAGTGACGGTCTCCACACTGACACAACTGCGCATGCTCTATTATCCCATCAATGCGGAAGTCAAAAAGTTTTTGGGAGCCATGCGCTGGGTGAGCAACTTCATTGAAAGCAATGACACGCCATCTTGGACTCTGGGGGCTCGCAGGTTGTGACGTAGCGGGCCAGCGACGCCGACAGGTATGATGTGAATGATTGACAGCTACCATTCGTTCCCGTTAGCAAGGGGATTAAAAACAAACAGACACCATAATGGCATCAAAAAGGAGTTATCCCAGCGGTGCGGAAAAACGGAAGGAAAAGAAAACCGATCAAGAAAAACTTGCAAAGGGGAAATGTAAGTTATTTGTTTGTGATGTGGGCTGGAGAGGTGGAGGTGAAACGCTGTTGTCCCCCCCCCAAGTTTGTTTATTTGTCCTGCTAGCCAGCTAGCTAGCTAGCGTTGGATAAATGTTAGCTGGCTGGCTAATATTTGTTCGTCATGAATCAGCGTTTTTGTTTGTTTTATGAAAGTTGACCATGGGAATGACTGATTGACTCCACACCCGTTTATTCACATTCTAACAGGGAGGGAGGGCATGTTGTTGTAGTTGTTGTTACTGCGGTCAAGTGAGCCGCCGTTCGTCCTCGCGCAGTCAAGCCAGCCGCTTCTACATTTTCATTGCGCCCGTGTTGCCGTACTTACTGCGAGAGTCCACTGAGAAAGTCAGCGCTAGTTCAATGGCAAGCGCGTTAACTTCCGGTTTTAAAATTAAGTATCTCTCTCTCTCTCTCTCTGAATTTTTTTTTGTTTTGTTTCAATTTTTAATGTTCAATAACATCAAATTGATCCATAGGTTCTGACAATGATTTGTACAGTTGACCTGAGGAACACCATGACTACATCCTCAGTTATTTTCAAAGATTTTTACTGTAGCATTTTGGAGATATTAAGCCTCAAAGTTGTTGTTTTTTAGCTTTTCAAACAGGCAAAAACGACCTTGTATCCCATTTTTACTGTATAATAAAATACAATTGCTCCATAAGTTCTGACAATGGTTGGTACAGTTGACGGGTGGTGGTATCCCTCTTTTTTTGGTTTTAGTTTGCTGTGTTGTCGCCACCCAATTTTGACTGCCCACTGGGATGTGCACGTGTGATTGGGGTGACTCCCTTGGGCTTCCGTCCCCATCCAACCTGCTCCGCTATATCTAGGTGGCCTCAGCTCTGAACACCATCATCACATCCCGTGAGTCGTCTTGTTTCTGTTTCCCCCTCCCCCCCCCCCCTCCCCGTGTGGTGTCAGCCTGTCCTGCTTTTGTTTGACCCGTTTCTCCCCCCTTATTTGAATCGTTGGCCTCCTTTATTTTGAAGATCCTTTCCCTTTTTTTTGAGTTTGATGTTGAAGTTGATTCGCTCATTTGCTTTGATATTTATGGTTTAAGTCTCATCATCTTCCCCTCCCCCACACTGCTCCTTTCTGTTGCCACACTTACGTCGCCACCGCTGACCCTCAGACAGCAGGCGTGCGTGCGTGTGTGTGTGTGTATTTCAGTACATGTGACAGATTTTAGGGAACTTTTAGTAACCAACTGTTTATCTTTTCTTTTGTAGTCACTGAGAGCTGCTGGTGGTGGCGGTGTCCCGGGTGGTGGGCCCCTTTGAGTGCTATGACCCGGGATTGTGGTTGTTTTCTTCTTTTTTTTTGCACTTCACTTTCTTTGCAGGTGTGTCACGTGTGAGTGGGGTGTTCCTTGTTTTCTTTGGTTCCTCCCCCGTTTGGCCCCCTCATCGGTAAGCCTCAGTTTCTACACCAAGAATAAGGAGCTCAGTAGCTCCGTTTTAAGTGTTGGTCTGTTTGTTCCTTTTATTTTTAAATGTTGAATAAAAGTTGGTTTGATATTTTAAACATTCTGAACCACATCTCCTACTCCTTCCTCGTAGAACTTACCTGTGTGCCTAATTATTACTTTTGTGTTTAGTAGAACTCCCTGGGTGAAATTCCCAGGGTGGCGTTGTCGGTTCCTTTTCATTTTGTTAAATTCCCAATATTAAATCTTGCTTTATCAGATAGCCATAACCACTCTCATCGCCACAGGATATTTGAGTCATACTGTCGTGTCTACTTCCCAGTCTCAATAAACATGTTCACCACTGCTGCTTCTTAAATGGAGGTTTGTCGGGGGTTTTCCCTTTTTAGAAGCAAGCCACATATTTTGTGTCTTTCCACCACAAGACATTGGCTTTTGTCACTCTCTTCGTCGTATTGGGAAAAAGTGGCATATCGGACTTTCCCGCCGCGAGTCGCTCGTCAACATACTGCTGTGAAAGAGGGGTGACGTCACAGAACGCGAGGTGCATTTAGGTGCTGCTGCGTAAAACTAAAAGATTTTCCTGGGCAAATATTCATTTGACAGACGTAAACGAAGTGAAATATGACTTCAATTTAAGTTTGTTTTAGTTTGTTTTTATAAACACACAAAAAAGTTTGAGTTAGTTATCGTTTTTGAAAAAAGTTCTTGACTTCTACTTTAGAGATATTGATGACGAGTTGTTGTATATAAACGGTGTGACTATGTGGTTCGGCAAGCGGTGGTGCTGTCTGTACATAGCTTAGTAAACGGCTAGCGCTAGCACCCCCTTTCAATGCCAGAGTGAAAAGATCCACACGGAGTGTTATGACCCACGGGTGGGTCTAAGTGCCTCTATCTTTGTGTCTGTGTGTGTGTGTGTGTGTGTGTGTCTGACAGTGGATGACGCCTTGCAGGTGCGGTCCTGGATGTCGGCTGCTGATTGGACGCGCCACGGCTGAGAAGGAGGAGCAGTCGAGCCAGCCTGACGGTCGTCCCTCCTCCGCTCCCAACTCTGCAGTTAGTCACTTCTGAAATGGTGTTAGAGCACGCAGCCGTAGGTAGTGATGGCCGATCGAGGCTTTGTTGAAGCTTCGACACTTGTTTCAAAAAATGGTTCATTACTCGAGGCTTCAATGACACAGTGCTCGAGGAGGTCATCTAGTGCTCAATAAAATGAAGGGCAATGGAAACGTGTTCATTGTTTCATAGGTTGTTTGGGATTTGATTCGCCATGCATTCTTGTTGGACAACACTACATGCTTGTATGGTTCAATGCTGACACAATAAAATAAAAATGAAAAATAAAGACAATGTCTCTTTTTTGGCACGACTGATTGTAGCAGACTATAGCTCTTATACTTAGCCTAACAGTTTGTGCAATGAATTATATTATATCCTAAAACAAGACTAAATAGCCCATAGTTTAAAAATATGTTCAATAGTAAGTGTTCAGTGGGTCAGATGTCAAATGTGATCTATTTAAAATGTAGAATAGATGAGCTAAATAACACATATATAATACACACTGACCGTGGAACCGTCGCCTCAGTCTTGCAAGTCCAAGATTGTCATAATGTACCACAAACCCAAATCACACTCCCTTTTTTCATCTAAGCTGTTTGAGTAGCTTTAGCACACCGTGATTCCTCATCAACTACAGGCCTACACTTCAAATAATTATGAGAAAAATCCAACGTAAAGAGAGCACTTCCATTAGGAAATAGTCAACATGAAATTTCGTCTTCTACTGACACCTGCTGGTCAAATTGAATAGTTGCAAATATTGTGAAGAAGTTGTCATCTAATTCTAATCCTAAACAATATGGCCATTCCAAGTCAAGTATTAAGACAATTAATCAGGTTTGTACTGCTTGATTGAACACATTCATCCCGTTCCAGTGCACTAAAACCCACTTCCCTTCAGGACCGTGTCAGCGAAGCCAAAACTTCCTTGAGTGACGCGGTTTCCCAGCATGCAATGCGAGCTAGCGATTCACAATACTATTTCATCACAAACATGGATGTAAAAAATAAAAAGGGAAAAAGGGAAAAATGAAACTTCAGGAACACCAACCATTGCAATACAAGCAGAACTGGGCCGAAGTTTTATATTATGTACACCATAATACAGCCTTCTGGTGGACAAGCCATACTATTTAAGCCGTGTCCTCCTATGGCATTTCCGTGGGTGGAAGCTCATTGTAGAGGTCACGTGCTGATTGCGCGTCACTCCACCGATCACCTCGGGGGCCTTGCAGGGTATACGATTCAGGTGAGTATATGGAAAACACGGGTCAATGTGGTCAGTCGCAACAACAGAAGCTTGCTGGCAAAAATAATGCACTACAAGTGGATGTCACACTTTTTTTTTGTTTTGTATGAGCATTTAAAAAAAACAACGACACAATAATAATATGGATTTTGAACATGTAGGTTTTGGAGTTCAATTAAAGAGGTTAATATATATATATATATATATATATATATATATACATATATATATATATATATATATGTATAGTCAGCTGCTTTCAGTTGACATATTAAATCTATTATGATATGGAACGATAGTTCATAATGTACGTGTTACTTGCTTTGCAGATAAGGTGTACCCTATTTCTTGTGCTCCTGGTTATTTTAAAAGGCAGACAAGCATGTTGTTTGCTGTTGGAGGGCTACAACAACACTTCGATGCTACGCTTTGTGCCGTCGCTACGGACCGCAAACTCTCGTTCTTGTTGGATTCGGGTTCTGCACAGACTGGTGGGAGAGTTTGTGTACAGGTTTTGCAAAGGAACGGTGTCTTCAGTTATACACACGCTCATTAAAGTGCCGACCGTGGAGGAAGCTGGTGCCGCTGCACGCCGTTTCCAGCAGAATAACAGCGAAATTACCAAAATAAAAAATCAGGAAAACATCTCTTTGCTGTGCTTTTATTTACAAAGTTAAAATTCTTCTAACTTATAAAAAATGTGAACGAAAAGGTAGAAATAAAAATACGAAGGAATACGTATTTGTTCAGGGCTGCGCAAAGCCGGAGCCCTGCATTTGCTGCACTACCCTTTTTAAAAAGGTCTCCGTTGCGTGTTATTTTAATATGTCCATCTCTTTTAGAAGAGAAAGCATCGCCCCGGTCTCATCCTCTCTCCAAATGTCAACATTCTTATTCGCGTTTGCCAGGTTGTTTCGCGCCGTCTGTTTTGTTAGACGACGTAGTTGTGCGGTCATGAGTTGCGAGAGCGAGGCGTGGCGCATGCGCACTCGCATTGTCCAGTTAATAGTCCGATTAAGGCGTATACATGGCAGAGAAATTCGAATTCCAATCGCATTATCTGGGTGTCTCAATCGGAGTTCTCCGATTCCAATCAGAGTTCTCCGATTCCAATCGGAGTTCTCAAACTCCAATCATAATCGGAGTAAGGTGTTTACACGCACGTGAGTTCTCCGATCATAATCGGACTAAGGCAATAATTCGATTTTCTCTAGTGCCATGTAAAGGCACTGAATGTAGTGGTTCACACCAGACACGAACAGCTCCGCGACGGTCGACAAGCGCTTCTGCTCAGCTGCAGTCTTTTTTTCACTCCCACTTGAGCTTCTTTTTTTTTTCTTTAAAAAAAATTAGATAAAAAAAATCATTTTCATCATCGCCCCCCCTCGCCCCGTAGCCAGCCTGCTCCGTAGCTTACTTTTGTGTGTGTGTGTGTGTGTGTGTGTAAATAAATAGAAACACGCACTCAGGTGTCCATCTCAAGACAAGACCTCTTTCATAATGATCATTGACTGGCATCTCTAGGCTCAAACAGACGTATTTTGATCAAGTCTTCCTCTGTGTGTGTGTGTGTGTGTGTGTGTGTGTGTGTGTGTGTGTGTGTGTGTGTGTGTTTAATCTCTCTCGCACTCTGATACAATGTACTGACAAATATAACATACAAATATGATATATGATCGAATTTATCATTCGGTTTTTATTTTTGAAATTAGTTTATTTTGAAAATTCACCGGATTTTCTCGTTTTTATTGAGCGACTTCCTGTACTATTGACGAGGATCGCTCGCGGCTCGCGCACGAAATAGAGCAGACGCCGAAACAACAAATGCATGCCGCGAGCCGCGCAACCACCACATTGATTAACGTGGGCGCCGAATGGAAGCGCTCGGCGGCGCTTCGCGGCGCTTCCGCGTCCAGTGTGAACCGGGCGTTACGTCGCTCGGAAAAATGTGTCGCCTGAGCCTCCGCCCCCTCTTTGCCCATTGGCGGAGGGAGGGCTCATTGAAAAAAAAAAAAAAAATCGGTGTTCCTTCGGCGCGCCTGGGAAACTCTGAAATTATGAATAACTTAAGCTCGTTTTTGTCCCATTTGCCTGCATCAGCCCGTCATGATATTGTTAAATTAATTGAGAGCCACCCACTATTGTTTTCTGACCACCCCCGCCGTACGTCAGTTTTGCACCATGACATAGAAGTGGAGGGATATGCCACAAGTAAGCAGCACGCACACAGAGTCATTATTGGGAAGTTAAGAAAGAAGCTTTGGCTCTCCTTCTGACAGTGCTCATCTTGATGTTAATTTGGGGTCAGGTTTTTACAGACCATAATGCCCTCATAGATGTGGTGGTCTCTGCTCCTGCAAGACTTCAATCTCCAGATTTGCCACAGGAAGGGGGGTTGATAATGTGTTGGCAGATGCATTATGATGTGGACTAGCTGCGGAATTCTTATTTCGGGGGAACTGAGCTGTTTTTCTTGTTTAGTTTTGTTTGTAGGTATGTTAATAGGGTTTAGTTCTTAAGGGAGGGGGTGATATGACCCACAGGTGGGTCTAGATGCCTCTATCTGTGTGTGTGTGTGTGTGTGTGTGTGTGTGTGAGAGAGTGGATGACGCCTTGCAGGTGCGGTCCTGGATGTCGGCTGCTGATTGGACGCGCCACGGCTGAGAAGGAGGAGCAGTCGAGCCAGCCTGACGGTCATCCCTCCTCCGCTCCCAACTCTGCAGTTAGTCACTTCTGAGGTTAGCCTTTCTGTATTTGGGTTCTCTTTCTTTCTTTAGTTAGTTCTTAAGGCGAGCTAGTTGGAGTTTGGTTTATTATTTTGGCCTGGGCCCACCCTGAAGCCTTTGCTGCCCACCGGTTAAGTTGTTTTGTTTATTTCATTTACTGATTAATAAAATGTTTTTTGTTGAAACTGCCAACTGCAGTGAAAAATTAATGAGGCTTGGGAGTGGGTGAAGGTGTCCCACACGTTGCGTCTCGGTCCCCCTCGACGGGACGTAACACAGAGTTTTCGCCGTGACAGCAGGTTGAGCTCCTACCGTGTTAGAGGTGACGTCGTCACGTTAGCCTGTTCCATCCCTGCTAAATTCTTTAAAGAACTACCGTAAGTAAACTTTTAAATTATAATACGCTCTACACTAATTGTAATTTCCTGCCCGTGGTTCTATATTGCAACAGTTGACGGCTCATATCAGCAGATAAGCAGCAACAATCTGGGTATTACGGGTGATTCATAAATATGTAATTTCTTATTAATTAGCCCATAAGTGTTGTACACCAGTGTGACACCAAATGCTTGTTGCTGACAGCAGTGAAGAAATGACACTCTAGTGGTTCTGCACATTAGTATAAATAGAGTGATTCTCTATCATTACATCACAGGACGGCGGCACTCTGACAGATTCCATGAACCTGGACACTGATGATCCAGACTCCGGTCCAGATGACACAACAGGCCACAGTGGAAACGGGTCAGAGCATGGACTGGCTGCTGAAAGGATACAGGTAGGTGGCGCTGTCATCCCAAGTTGTGTGGTGTGGAGGATCAGGGCCAAAGTTCCAGATGCTCACAGATGTGACTGTGGATTCAGGAGGAGTGTTTGAAGGCTGGACTCCCAACAGTGATTGGCTGCTGAGGACCTCTCAATCACAATCAGGTTTTTTAGTGGCTGTGAGATTGAAAGTGAGTGAACATCATTAAATAAAGAGATCCTGCAGGGTCCCAATTTGACAAGTACACTGCTAGGTGTGCTGCTTCGTTTTCGCCAAGGCCCTGTAGCATTCATGACTGACATTGAGGGAACGTTTCATCAAGTAAGAGTTTCCAACCAGGATGTAAACTTCTTACGCTTCCTCTGGTGGCCAGATGGGGACATTACAAAGGACCGACAAGAGCACAGGATGCTGGTCCACATCTTTGGGGCAGTGTCATCCCCAAGCTGTGCTTCATTCGACGACAATCAGCATGACTTCCCAGCCGAGGTTATAAACACTGTTTGTCAAAATTTCTACGTGGATGATATTCTAAAGGCCGTCAGCACGGTAGAACAAGCAATACATCTGTACCAGCAGCTAACAGACCTGTGCGGTAGAGGTGGATTTAAGTTCAATAAGTGGGTGAGCAATCATCGCTCGGTGCTGGCCGCCATTCCTGAAGAGCAGAGAGCTAAAGAGGTAAAAACAATTAACCTTGACAGAGACCAGCTCCCTATGGAGAGGGCCCTTGGAGCTCAGTGGGATGTACAGCAAGATACATTCACATTCAGCATCAGAACCAAGCTGGGATGGGATGAGGAAATCCCTCAGGTCATGGTACATCCCATATATAGTTTTTCAAGCGCCAAACTACAACAAAGGAACTCATCTATAACAAAACTACAACCTTGTATGGGCAAAACCTACTTGTTTTAATTCTGATTAATAGACTAAAGCTTATTCGATTATCATTATGTTGTTTTTTTTAAACGCTCATACAAAACAAAAAAAGTGGAGGGAGAGTAGTCTGAATCGGGTTCTGGAGCATTGCTCTACCTCATCCATCGCACTCATGAGCGTCACATCCACTTGTAGTGCATCATTTCCGCCAGCAAGCTTCTCCTGTTAGACCTTCCCCGAGGTGGTTGGTGGGGTGACGAGCACCCAGCACGTGACCTCTACGACGAGTTTCTACCCACGGAAGTGCCATAGGAAGACACGGATTAAATAGTATGGCTTGTCCACCAGAAGGCTGTATTATGGTGTACATAATATAAAACTTCGGCCCAGTTCTGCTTGTATTGCAATGGTTGCTGTTCCTGAAGTTTCATTTTTCGTCCCTTTTTATTTTTTACATCCATGTTTGTGATGGAATAGTATTGTGAATCGCTAGCTCGCATTGCATGCTGGGACACAACGTCACTCAAGGAAGTTTTGGCTTCGCTGACACGGTCCTGAAGGGAAGTGGGTTTTAGTGCACTGGAACGGGATGAATGTGTTCAATCAAGCAGTACAAACCTGATTAATTGTCTTAATACTTCACTTGGAATGGCCATATTGTTTAGGATTAGAATTAGATGACAACTTGTTCACAATATTTGCAACTATTCAGTTTGACCAGCAGGTGTCAGTAGAAGACGAAATTTCATGTTGACTATTTCCTAATGGAAGTGCTCTCTTTACGTTGGATTTTTCTCATAATTATTTGAAGTGTAGGCCTGTATCTGCACACAATTTGGAATTCGTCCCAGCGCCCTGAGCTGTAAATTTGGATGGTGTAAAATGAAAATGGCCATCTGCAGCAGAATGAAAGTGAGATTGCATTGTCCAGGTAGGAGGACAGCAGTCAGTCATGTTTCACCTCCAGTCAACACGCAGTGGTTCACATGAAGGTCCAAGAGGCCTACAGACCTACACTGCGTCTGGACGTGGCAGTACAGTTGGATCATTGTCTTTGTTGTGTTGTTTGGTCATTGTGATCCAATGTAATGTGAGAGAAGGACGAGTGCAGTTATATTGGAGTGAGTTTTTTAGAGTGTAATAGAAGTTATAATGCAGAGTCTGTTTTTATGAAATGTTCTATCACCTGGCATCCATCCATCCATCCATCCATCCATCCATCCATCCATCTTCTACTGCCGTATCCGGAGACAGGTCTCGGGGGCAGCAGCCTCAGCAGAGACCCCCAGACTTCCCTGGACCCAGTCACCTCCTCCAGCTCCTCCAGTGGGACCCCAAGGCTTCCCAGTCCAGCCCAGAGACCTGGTCAGCACCACTGTGACTCCCTGAGTCCCTGCTGCTCAGGTGAGGCTTCAAAGATCTGGCTGCACCTGATTGGACGGTCGTGGAGGATCTCCTTGGTCTTCTTGGTCTCCAGCTGTTTGACCTCATGCTCTCTGTTGACCTCCTCACTCAGTCCCTCAGTGATGTAGAGCTCAGTGTAGATGCTGTTGAGGAGAGTTTGACTTCCTGCTTCTTCACCTTCAGTCACACGTTCACATCTCCTCTCCAGACTGATCTTCTGCTGCTGTAGAAGCTCCTGCAGACCACCAACCTCTGGAGCTGAGAGAAGGTTGGAGAAGAAAACATCAGTGTGACATTGTGAGCATCATTTTCTGTCCACGACTTGAAGCTGAAAGCATCCAAACTCCATTTTTCAGCTGATGTGGTGAAGCTGCTGTTGTCTGACTGTTTGCTCTAAATGTCCTCCAGTGGATCTTCTGACTGGAGGTCCTGACCACGGTTATAATAGTTAACGAAAACGAACAAAATAACGAAAACTTCAGTTGAAAAAAACAATTATCACGTTGCCAGGGGTTAGGATTTTGGTACCTGCCTCGTTGGGGTTCGAAGCGAGCAGAGCTGAGACCATAAGGGTGACGTAGCAACGTTCAGGACACTGATTGGCAAAAGGCAGTCTTTCACGAAAGACCAAAACCGCCATTTTCAAATGCCTCGCGTGTGGATTTTTACATTAACACGTATTAAAAACTGAAAAGCTTCTGAAACTGTACCATGGGTGAACAAAGAACTACAGACGTTTCTGTTCTCTGTGGCCGAAGAAAAAGCACAATGCAGACAGTTGTGCAGAAAGTTTAGTGTTAGCTAAAATATCGGGCACACAGACGTACTTATTATGTATACATTTCTTTCCATTGTAACAGGTCACTACAAGATCTGCAATCCATTACCTAGAATTGGTTTTCCTTAAACTGATGTACAGGATTACTAATCTGACTTTGATGGGCAAATTTGACAACAGAATACAATTATGAAGCACTAAAACACAGGACCACAAAACAATTAAATGCATGATGAAATAATGATATGCTTTGTTAAATGAAATAAAATGGCATTTTCAACTAAGTAATAAAATAGTCGGTGGTGCAGTGGTTAGTGCTGCCGCCTCACAGCAAGAAGGTCGTGGGTTCGATTCCGGGGCCTGGACCTGGGACCTTTCTGTGTGGAGTTTGCATGTTCTCCCTGTGTCTGCGTGGGTTCTCTCCGGGTTCTCCGGCTTCCTCCCACACTCCAAAAACATGCGCGTGAGGTCGAACTTAAGGTTCTAAATTGTCCGTAGGTGTGAGTGTGAATGGTTGTTTGTCTCTATGTGGCCCTGCAATGAACTGGCGACTTGTCCAGGGTGTCACCCTGCCTTCGCCCTAAGACAGCTGGGATAGGCTCCAGCAGACCCCCGTGACCCTGAATAGGAATAAGCGGGTATAGGAGATGAATGAATGAAATCTTTATTGAATGAATGACACATTTTATTTCACTCGTGGTTTATGTAATTATTATTTTTTGCTCCATAGCTTTCATGATTCAGCATTACATGTTAAGCGTGATGAATTGCATGAAAAGAGAGAGCGCTCGCTGATAAATTAACATGGTGTGCTGTTTAATTCCATGAGGACGACAAAATATTTGCAAATTTGTGTTAGCTACACACATCGACAGGTGCAAGAGAAAGGGAGGAACTTTCGGGGAGGAACTTTCAAGATCATTCAGTTTTTGTTTTTTATTTTTTTTTAGTTCTGATGGAATAAATAGACCAATCATTTCATTACTTTGTCTGCTTTCCAAAGAGAGTTGCTTCAAAGAATTATCATTTATTATTCAGTGGCACATTGCTCACTTGTTTAATACACAAATAATAGTGTATTATTATAATAATACTATTTTATTAATATAATAATAATAATAATAATAATAATAATAATAATAATAATAATCATCATCATCATCATCATCATCATCATTATTATTTCTAAAATTTCCAAACAACAATCATCAGTTGTTCCGTAAAAAATACATTGATTTCCATGTTGAATTTAGTACGGTTCGTGAGCGCGCACGTCTGTCAGTGACGGTCTCCACACTGACACAACTGCACATGCTCTATTATCCCATCAATGCGGAAGTCAAAAAGTTTTTGGGCGCCATGCGCTGGGTGAGCAACTTCATTGAAAGCAATGGGACGCCATCTTGGACTCTGGGGGCTTGCCGCACTGTCACGCAGGTTGTGACGTAGCGGGCCGGCGACGCGCAGGTATGACGTGAATGATTGACAGCTACCATTCGTTCCCGTTAGCGAGAGGATTAAAAACAAACAGACACCATAATGGCATCAAAAAGGAGTTATCCCAGCGGTGCGGAAAAACGGAAGGAAAAGAAAACTGATCAAGAAAAACTTGCAAAGGGGAAAGGTAAGTTATTTGTTTGTGATGTGGGCTGGAGAGGTGGAGGTGAAACGCTGTTGTCCCCCCCCACCCCCAAGTTTGTTTATTTGTCCGGCTAGCCAGCTAGCTAGCGTCGGATAAATGTTAGCTGGCTGGCTAATATTTGTTCGTCATGAATCAGCGGTTTTGTTTGTTTTATGAAAGTTGACCATGTCCTGCCAAGTTGGCCTATCCTGCCATGGGAATGACTGATTGACTCCACACCCGTTCATTCACATTCTAACAGGGAGAGAGGGCATGTTGTAGTTGTTGTTGTAGTCAGTCCCCTGTTATTGTTCAGTGGAAGTTGTCTCTCACATATTTGACTCTTAATGTTATTTTAGCCTTAACTTAGGATGAATTTACTAAGCTTAGTTTGTATTTTGTAGGCCCTTAATTAGAAATGTGCTACTGTTTTAGAATTCAAAGAAGTATTTTATGGACTGACTATTTTAGACTGTTGTGGCAGTGGGTCATTTATCTTAGTTTTATTACTTTAACTAGTACAGTGTGTAAAGTAATGCCAAAAACTCTTAAAAATGACAGTTTTGTAATTGGGTAAAAGCTTTAAAGGGACACTGCAACCATAATGTTTAATTTAAAAACAAATGAATTTTTAATTTTCCTATATTACTGCAACATCGCTGTAATAATAAAATAGGAAAATGCGCTTCTGATCTATTTTGCTTGATGATCTAATGAGCTTTGTCTCTGCAGGAGCAATTCTAAAATATGTTGGCGCTCCAGACATTGAGCCAGAGGGATCTCCCGAACATCCTGACCAGGAAGCTCCAGGACCGACACGTTCCTCAGAACCTCCTTCTGTCCAGGTGAATAATGTGTGTTATTCTTAGTAGCTAAGCTGATAAGTGTGGGACGAAACTAAGGCAATTAAGCATTATTTTGATTGTTGGTTTGCTTTTTAGTGTTGCACTTGTTGGTTTGTTGGATTTTCTTATTTAAAGTAAGCATTTTTTTTTTATGAATACTCAATCTGTTGTATTTATTGACATATAGAGGATTCTTTTCCTAGTATTATAGTGTTTGTTTGTTTTTAAATCAGTTTAACTTGCCTGAGTTGCTCAACTGAAGATGTTTAATTTTACCTGTAGCCTGTTTTGCTCACGAGGTGTAATAGATTGTGGAATCTTAGTAGACCTTAGTAGACGCACGCTGCTGAGAGTGGCAGCAATCAGCTCCGATGACCATGGTGCTTGTAAATAAGGCAAATGCGCCATCTAGTGGGATGCAGCATGTTTATTCGTGTTGGAGCAATGACAAGTACTACTAACAAAACAAAAGATGCACAGGGTAAAAAAAAATAATCATAAACTCAAGCCCAACAAAGATAACAGATGGGCATAACTGTAACATTACAAAGTAATGATTACTAGTACTACCAAAATTTCTCTATTTTACTTTTCAACTCGAACTTGAACTATTCATCCCCTTTTTTCAGCAGCCATTAAGACAAAAGGATGACACTTATGCATTGCATCAAACTGTGATGCACAAAATAAATTAAATTAAATCAAAACAATAAATAAAGTGTGCATTAAACAGGGGGCAGTGCAATACAGTACAGGACTCAAATGATATAGTGCAGTTAGGCAGTATAGCCTATAACAGCTGTTCAGCATCCATAGTAATCCACAGTCAGTGCCATAATCATCCAGTCAGTGTCATATTCATCCATAGTCAGTATAATATATATGATATCGCGCAGACCCTCGTCCTCCACCACATTAATTGGCCTGCAAGCTGTAGCCACACCCATTTAGCCCCCGCTGTTGAAAGTTGGCGTGTGGTGGACGCGGCCAGTGGTCTCCGTGCCACACCATCCAACGTGGTTTGCTTTACCTCAGAAGGGGGCAGAGGGCTCTCCGCGTCAGCTGTATGCTTCGCAGACAAGTGAAACGTAAGACTGCTCGTACTCCGGTGGAAACTAAATACAGCTTTACAGTAAATGCATATCACTTTTGTCCTGTCAAGACTGCCATCTGGCAGGGTTTTGAAGTGGAACTTTCCATTTACAATCGACGCCTTATCCATGTTAGTCCTTTCTAGTGCTCATCTACGCTCAGTGTCTTTTTCTTTTTTTTGTTGTGCTTACAAGCCGGCTGCAAGCGTGTGACTGTGTGCTGTGAGTCAATTCATTTCCCGTTTCCACAATCTACGGAGCGGCCAAAGGTTCAAAAAGCACCGTGTGCGTTAATCGCGGCGTTGACACCCTTACTTTTTATATGTAGAAACCGATCAAATTTTTCCAACCAATTGTTCACCACTTCTTTGAACTTGTGGATGAATGCTGTGCATCCCACATGGAACGCCAACCTTCCTCTGATATTTTCATGCTTAGTTTTTTCTGCCATTTGGCTTTGATGTATCCTGCGTTTGTTGCTGTTCTGTTTCTGAAGGCCCTGATAGATTTTAGAAATGATTTTTCTCTTCATCTTTTTACAGGCTTCGATCAGAATATCTATCACTATATTGCCCTCTCCAGATGATGTTGGTTTGATTCTTTTATCATAGTAATCTCTTAATTGCATGTATCGAAAGAAATCTTTGTTTCCTCGTCCAAATTCCTTTTTCAACTCTCCAAAACTTTTTAAAACCCCCTTGTGAACGAGTGTGCATACTGCAGTTATACTCCTATCTCACCATCGTCTGTACTCAATGTCTGTGGTTCCTGGTTCAAATCTGGGATCAAGAGAAGGCCACATTAGTAGTTTCCCTCCATATGGTTTTCTTTTACCATCTTACTCCAGATAGCCGGTGTGTGCTTAATAATTTCATTTTGGCTTTGTTGAGCTGATTTAGTTCTTATGTCTCCTACTAATGCCAGTGTGAGAGTCATTTCTCTGCCGGCCTATATCTATTTCCATCGTGCCTGATATTGAGGGCAGCATGTACACACCAAGAACTTTACCTGAGCTGTGGAAAAGTATTGTTTGAGATCAGGCAAGGACGACCCTCCCTCTTCCTTTTGCAGCTGGAGTGTCTTATATCTGATCCTCGGTCTCTTTCCGGCCCAAATAAATCTAGATATGAGTTTGTCCCAGTGTCTGAATTGTGATTCTGGAATCATATGTGGGATGGATTGGAAAAGGTACAGCAGTCTCGGTAGTACATTCATTTTTATCACTTCAATTCGTGTCTCAAAATCCATATTAAAGGCTGACCATCTTCCCAAATCTGTCTTAATATTATTGATAATAGCATTCTAATTGATTTCAAACCTTTTCAAAAGATCTTTTGCCAATAGCACACCCAAATATTTGATAACCTTGGAATTCCATTTGATTTTATATTTTCCTCTAATTTCTCGTCCTGGATGATAATTCAGCGTGAGAATTTGAGTGTTTGCTATGTTTAATTTGAAGCCTGAGTATTTACCATATACTCCCTGCTCTCCTATATGTATTCCTTTTAGATCGTTACTTTGTCTGATCATTTGTGCCAGCGGCTCAATGAACATAGCAAACAATGTAGCGCTAAGGCAACATCCTTGACGAGTACCATTAATCTTTATCCTTGCCGTAGGTTCTTGGTAGAGACCTTGAATACACTGTATTAACTTTTCTTGGAACCCCAGTTTCCCAAGAACTCGATGCAGAAATCTCCAATTCACACAGTCAAGGCTCACCAGTAACAGCTCGCAGGCCCTGCTTTTGGATCTGATCTATTATGTATAGGACCCGTCTAATGTCATCTTGAGTCTGCCTACCTGTTAAAAAAGCTGACTGATTGGAAGTCCATCTCGTCCCCTTACATTTCAAAGCGTAACGAACCTGTGTAGCCCGAGGAATTTTATTATAGTTTATTTCCTAGGGTGCAACTCCCCAGGTGGCGTTGTCAGGCAACCCCCCCTCCTCCCATTTTCCTTTATACCCACCATCAGAATTGTCTCCACCTCCGCCAGCCCTCCCGCTTGCCGTAGGTTCTTGGTAGAGACCTTGAATACACTGTATTAACTTTTCTTGGAACCCTAGTTTCCCAAGAACTTGATACAGAAATCTCCAATTCACACAGCCAAGGCTCACCAGTAACAGCTCGCAGGCCCTGCTTTTGGATCTGATCTATTATGTATAGGACGGTCCTAGGGCTGGACAATATAGAAAAAAATCATATCGATATAAAAAAAAAAGTCATATTGATCAATATCGATAATTATCAAAAACATTTAAAACATATTTTAATTGCAGCGCTGGATGTTTTATACTATTACTTAATGACAGACTTTTAATAAAGAACACACGAGCACTGAATTCAAATTCAAACGTTTATTCAACCACCTTTTTTAAACGTAACTGAATTGTTTTTTTTATTTTATTATTATTATTATTATTATTATTATTATTATTTATTTAGTTATTTATTTAAAAAAAATAGGCTGAGATAGGGCTCGAACGTGCGACTCGACCAGAGGTCTGAAGTTGTGGCGGTTAACAGCTCGTTTTGCACTGATTCCCTGCACTCGTTGTACAGACGAGGAAGAGCTGTGTTTGAAAAATACTTGCAGTCTGGAACTTCATATCGCGGGTCAAGAGTGGCGAGAAGCTGTTTGAAGCCAAGCTTTTCAACGGTGGTTATTGGCAGCATATCCCTCGCTATGAAGCATGTTGCTACATGGGTGATGTCCTTATGGCGCTTGGACGCTTTGTCGTATTTACTGCAAGAAGTCCAGTTTGGTCTGCTTTACTTGCTTGGTGCTGGCGCTGGCAGCGGATTCCTCCTCCGACGTGGAGCCGCTGGGTCTGCGTTTGCGATTGGTTGGAGGAAGAAATGACCGTAATATTAAGCTACATGATTGGCTATGATGAAAAAGGAAGTGAAACTTTTTCTATCAAACTTTTTATCGACCCCTTTTTTTCCTATCGCAGCACACGTCTATCGATCGATATATATCGTTATCGAATTATCGTCCAGCCCTAGACGGTCCCGTCTAATGTTATCTTGAGTCTGCCTACCTGTTATAAAACCTGACTGATCCTCATCTATCAAGTCCGGCATAAAACTTTCAAGTCTTTTTGAGATGATTGAAGTAAAGATCTTCTAGTCAACATTTAAGATTGAAATGGGCCTATACGATTCACAAAGTTCCTTATTTTTCCCTTCTTTTGGAATAACTGGAATGACAGCCTCTTTCCATGAGGGAGGCCGTTTGCCCTCTGTCAGAGTCAGATTAAAATAATTTAGGAGTATCGGGGTTAATTCTTCTCCAAATGTTTTATACCACTCACTAGGAAACCCATCACTACCTGGCGCTTTGGTTGATTTTAAGCCTGCTAATGGCAGCATCTATTTCTTTTTTGGTTATACTGGAAATGAGTTTTCTATTTTGCTCATCTCCAATGGCTGGTAGGTCCAATGAGTCAAGGAATTCTTTCATCTCACAATCTTCTTTAGCCGTGAGTTGGGTATATAGATTTTCATAGTAATCTTTAAAAACCCTCTCTATTTCTTCAGGTTCAAGTAGTAGCTGTTTCGTTAATGGGTCTCTAATTTTACATATTGCATGAGAAGCTTGCTGGGCCTTTATTCCTCTTGCTTAATATTTGGTTGATTTACAGCCTGATTCATAGTGGGTCTGTTTAATGAATTTCAGCTTTTTCTCAACATCTAGCCTCAAGACATCGTCTATTTCCCTTCTGACACCGATTATTTGTTGTGACACTGTATCGTCCTTATTGCTTTTGTGTTGCTGTTCCAGAGTTGTTCATTGGTTTACCAGCTTCTTGTAACCTTCTTCTCTATGTGGCAGGTGGGTTTGCCCCCACCTTCGCGTCATCAATCACACCTGCGCCGGAGTGCAATTTTTGCGTCCCTCAGTGCGTTTACATGGTACTAGAGAAATTTGAATTATTGCCTTAGTCCGATTATGATCGGAATTTGGAATCGGAGAACTCCGATTGAGACACCCAGATAATGCGATTGGAATTCTAATTTCTCGGCCATGTATACACCTTAGTCGGACTATTAACTGGACAACGTAAGTGCACACGCGCCACCGCACAACTACGTCGTCTAACAAAACAGACGGCGCGAAACAACCAGCAAACGCGAATAAGAATGTTGACATTTGGAGAGAGGATGAGACCGGGGCGATGCTTTCTCTTCTAAAAGAGATGGACATATTAAAATAACACACAACAGAGACCTTTTTTAAAAGGGTAGCGCAGCAAATGCAGGGCTCCGGCTTTGCGCAGCCCTGAACAAATACGTATTCCTTCGTATTTATATTTCTACCTTTTCGTTCACATTTTTTGTAAGTTAGAAGAATTTCAACTTTGTAAATAAAAGTACAGCAAAGAGATGTTTTTCTGATTTGTTTTTATTTCGATAATTTCGCTGTTATTCTGCTGGAAACGGGGTGCAGCGGCACAAGCTTCCTCCACGGTCGGCACTTCAATGAGCGTGTGTATAACTGAAGACACCGTTCCTTTGCAAAACCTGTACACAAACTCTCCCACCAGTCTGCGCAGAACCCGCATCCAACAAGAACGAGAGTTTCGGGTCTGTGGCGACGGCACAAAGCGTAGCATCGAAGACATTGTGTTGTTGTAGCCCTCCAACAGTAAACAATGTTCTTGTCTCATGGTTATCTTTTAAGATAACCATGAGCACAAGAAATAGGGTACAGCTTATCTGCAAAGCAAGTAACACGTACATTATGAACTATCATTCTATATCATAATGATGTAATATGTCAACCGAAAAAAGCAGCTGACCAGCTGAAAAGGCTCACTCCACCCCCTCCTGTTGGGAGGAGGACACGTTCCCGTCAGTAATTCAAATTTCTCAGCTGCATGTATAGGGGGACAAGGTGAGAACTCCGATTGTACGAGAAAACCGAATTATTGCTTAGTCCGATTAAGCTCTGCATGTAAACGCACTGATTACACCTGCGCCAGAGTGCAGAGTGAAAGCAGCTCTTTTAAAAACAAGCGCAGGCTGGAGTCAGCACTCTGTCCTCTGGCGTGTCCACGCTGAGAACTCTGTCCTTCGCAGTTCTTAGCATTTCGGCTAGCAATCCCAGAGCGGGCTGGGCCATAAGCACAGCCGGAGGAGGAACCCTGGCGGGTGCCCGTTCATCGGGAGGTGGCGCTGTGTGTGCGTGATCGTTGTGCATTCACCGCAGGCCCCCCCCCCGCCCCCCCTCCTCCTCTGGCGCTCGGCGGGGAGGCTGCCTTGCAGTTGAACACCGGTGCGCCGAGACGGGTACTGGAAGGACGCTGGTCTCAACCCCCTGCCTGGGTGCAGTCGCTCCGTCTTCCTCTGTTTTCTCCATTCCCCTCTGTTACTGTTGCGGCGGCGATGTCCTCGCAATCAATTGCCGCACCCGTCTAGCCGGGTAACAGCGGTGTCACCACCACAACGCGGACACTTTTCCTTTGATTTTGGTTTATTTGGTTTAGACAATTCAGTTTGTCTGTTTCTTTTGTTAGCGTAACCACTTTCTTTGGTTGGTTTTCTTTTCTTTGTTTTGTTGTGAAATTTTGGTGAAACTTTGGGTTTTCTATTGAGTAGCGATTTTGTTATAGTTTGATTTCCTTTTTTAGTTCATTAATATCTTGTTCCCCAGTGATCGTTACCTTTTTGTTTTGGGTTTTGGTCCTGTGTGTGTGTGTGTGTGTGTGTGTGTGTGTGTGTGTGTGTGTGTGTGTGTGTGTGTGTGTGTGTGTGTGTGTGTGTGTGTGTGTGCGCGCGCGCGAAGAATAAATAAAAGTTTTCCTTTCGTTCTAACTGTTTAACGCTTGCCTGGGTGTCTCAAGGTATTAGTATGTTAACTTTGTTCTCTTTTCTTTAGGACAGGAGTTGGTTTGTAGTGATTCCCTTAGCTTTGTTTATTCCCTTTTTTGAGTTTTCTTTGGTTTCTTTGGCCCTGTTCCCCTTATTTTCTTATGTTGAACAGTCTTTTTGGTATGGTACTTATTTCCTTGACACTCAGGCAGCTAAACCTGGTCTATTTTAAATTGTTGTCAAATAAAGCTGTTTCATTGGAAGTCCGTCTCGTCCTCTTAAATTTCAAAGCGTAACGAACCTGTGTAGCCCGAGGAATTTTATTATAATTTATTTCCTGGGGTGCAACTCCCCAGGTGGCATTGTCAGGCAACCCCCCCCAATTTTCCTTTATACCCACCATCTAAATTGTCTCCACCTCCGCCAGACCCCCCCCCCCCCTCGCCACATCTAGTCTTTTTTTGATAGGCTGCCCTCGCTATTAACCTCCCTCTCATCACAGCTTTAATTGTGTCCCACAGTATGGTAGTGTCTACTGGACTATCTATGTTCTCCTCCATAGAGCATTTAATCTCTTTCTTAACCTCCTCCAGTGTTTTTGGATTATTTAGCATACCCACATTTAATCTCCAAAGTGTGTTTTTCTTCCTCTTATTCAGACAAATAATAAGGTAATTAATACTGTGTCAGTACAAGTCAGTCGTTCCTATTTTACATTCCTCTATTCTGTATCTGTCTGTAATGTTAATAAAAAAAAAATAGTTCTCTGTAACGGGTGGAGGTCCCTCCAAACATCAAACATCCCGAGTTCGGCTAGAGAGACGTTGACAAGTTTCGACAGGCGGGTCTGACTTCTGTTGCCATTAGTTGTGTCGAGTTTAGCTTTTAAATCATGTTGAAATCCCCTGCACATATTAGGATTCCTTCACTTTCCACAGCTATGATCTCAAACAGTGATTTCAAAAAGCACTTGTCCAACCCTGGACCAAAGTAACTGAGTTATCATCCAATTTCCCTTTGACTATTACATATCTCCTTTCTTTGTCATTTATTTTTTTAACAACTTCAAAACTGATAGAATTAGAGATTAATATTGTGACACCTCTCTTTGGGCCTTTCCTGAACAAGCTAAAAAAAACATTTCTATATCCAAATCTTTTCAGTGTGTTGTGCTCTTGTTGAGAGAGATGTGTTTCCTGTAGATCAGGCATGGCCAAACTACGGCGTGTCTCTTTCCGGCCCGCGTGAAGGCAGTCAAAAATCTAACCTAACTTAGAAATGACACTTGAACCTGCAATGAGTATTTTAGTCGTCCTAAATGAGTCCAACGTTAGAAAAAAAGGAGCGACCCGGACTTCCCACAGTCTCTTTTCTATTAACATGGGAATTCAATTTTAATAATTTGTCAACTTAAAAACACCCGTCATACTAGAACATCCCTACCAGCTTTCTTCCCTTTATTCTCTGAATTTAATCAAAGAATCTTTGAAACTCTTGTAGCTTTTCTCTGGCTCGTGTCGCTGCTGATGCGTAGCCACTCCAGGATCTCTCCTTGCACTGCCACTCCGTCGTAGTGCGGGGCACCGAGTGCCGCAGGCCCCTCCGCACCCGTCGCCACCGCCGTCTTCTCCGCCAGGCCGCGTCTCGCCAATTCCTCCTTTACCTCCTCTGCGCTGTTGTAGGTTCGAGTTCCCGTATCCCAGTGGGTCCTCATCTTGGTGAATGGCGTCTGGAAGCGGATGCCCTTCTCCTTCAGGATTCTTTTAGCAGTGTTGTACTCCTTTCTCTTTTGGACCATCTCTGTCGCGTAATCGTGATGGAATGACGGTACTTTATTCCCCAGTTCTATTTTCTTTGTCCATAGCTCTCTCAGGACCCTCTCTTTGGTAGTAAATTCCGGAAAGTTAACAATGATGGGTCTCGGTTGGGCACCGTCCGCTGGCTTCTGTGCAAATGAGCGGTGTGCTCTCTGAATTTGGAAATTAAAATCTGCTGGCAGGTGCAGTTCGCTTTTCAGCAGGTCTTCCACAAACTTGGCCACAGATTCTCCCTCCTCTCCTCCAGTGACTCCATAGATACGTAGGTTGTTTCTCCTCGGCCTGGACTCCAGGTCAGTTAACTTGTCCTGAAGAGCTTTTTGTTCTGTGATATGACCAGAGCGTCATTAGCTTCCTGTGCCCAACGTTCTAGCTTTTCAATCCGCGACTCAGCCTCGTTGATCTTGCCAGTCTGGAGCTCCTGTTCGGTGATGACTTTCGCAAGTTGTTGATTTATTTCGTCTTTGAAGTCGTCCAAGTCTTTTTCCACGTCGTTCCTCAGTGTTTCTCCAAACGTGCGAAGGACTTCTTTTGATTCCGTTTTTAAATCCCGTATCTCCTTGCTAATAATTTCTATGTCCGAGCCCTTTTTCGCGTCGTTAGTCACGAGGAGTTCGTTTCGCCATCTCCCTCTGTTTCAGAGCAAGCTGGTAGTTCCGCCATATTGTCTGTTACCGTGTTTCTGTTTTGGTTGAATGGAGTTTTCCTTCCCATTCCAACGTTCCCCTGATCACTTTGTAGTTAATATGATATCTGACAATAGTCATTCAAGTTTTCGGGGAGTTTTTACCCTAGACGGTCGAGAGCCCTGGTGTCGCGCAGTCTACCGCTTTATGGCCAAACCAGAAGTCCCTTCCCTCTAGCCTTTTCAAGGGGGAGGTGGCTAGACTCGGCTCTTGTGGGACGAGAAGCAGAAGGCCTGTCCGATCGGGGGGGAAGATGAGATGACATTTTTGTGGGTCAACACAAACTCATCTGCGAGGACAGCAGCCTTGGACAATGACAACACTTTCTGTTCATTCAAGAACATTACCACCTTCTCTGGCAAAGAGTCTTTAAAATCTTCTAAAAGAACGAGCTCACGGAGTGACTCAAAGTCATTTTTGACATCATTAGCTGCACACCATTTATCAAAGAGGTTGCTTTTCTCCCATGCAAACTCGACAAAGGTTTGACCACTAGATTTTCTATGGTTCCTAAATTTTTGCCGGTAGGGCTCAGGAACAAGCTCATAAGCAGGAAAAATTGCTTCCTTTACAACATCATATTGCAGGCTGTCTTCTAAGAAAAGAGCAGACACCAACTCCTGTGCTTTTCCCACCCGTTTGCATTGGAGAAGGACTGGTCACATGTCTCTTGACCAGTTGAGTGGCGAAGCTATTCGCTCCAAGGCACTGAATTATGAATTCTGTACCTACCTACAACCCCCCCTTCCGTGGCCCGCCGACTCGATGCAGGTCTGTCATGTGGCCCATTGCTAAAAAAGTTTGCCCACCCTCTATACAGACAGTGAGTTGGAGCAAACTCGTAAGCACTACTTCCAGATGGCCCGCACTGCCAGTGAGGGGAAATGTGTCATGTTCAAAGAGCTGAGATGCAGGCTGGTGAGAAACACTGTCACCAGCATGATTTCTATCTTGAGAGCCAGTCAGCAAGGAGAGGGGGTCCGGTACCCTTCTAAGCATGAAGTCACTGCAATGGCTAAAAGACTAGTGGAGTATTATCCCATGCTGAAGGATTAAGACAAAACAATGAAACATGTAAGTGATTATATTATTTTGCGCACTTTTTGTGAAAAAAGTGTGAAGATTTTGAAGCGTGTGGTTATTTTTGGCTGATACTTTTTTTTATCTGTGCATGTTCACTTTCCATCTTTATTTGTTCTTTCAATGAGTGAAATTTTATTTACCACAGGCGAGCACTTACAAGAATCTTCACAAGAGATTCACCAGAGAGGGGCCACAAGAAGAAAAGGCATCGCATTGACTTCTCAGCAAGTGACCAAGAAGAAGATCATGATGCAGACTCAATTGGTGGATCAACAATTATTTTGTGTCACACACCAGGGCGCAGTTCTGATAATGGCCACACTTCACGTAAGTAGAAACATGTCCATTTTAATAATAATGATAATGTATGAAAGCGAGGCAATGTTATGATAGTTTTGGATATCATGATATATCACAGGCATTTTTACATTTGAATTGTCATTTGATATATTTTGATGCTCCAAACAATTTCATCCATTTGACTGATTTACTGATTTGTCTCCTCCATTTCATCAGCCAAAGATGGTCTGACAGCACAGGCCAGACATTATCAGACCCTGCAGGAGCTGTACAAGAAACCAAAACCCAACCAAGATGCTGTCTCCCAAATTCTTGACCTGCAGTTTCAAACAAGAAGATCCTTCATCGATAGTGATGTTCTGAAAGAACAGGACAAGGCCAACAAAGATCCTGGATGCATATCCATGTGTCAAGGATCTTTATCATGTAAGTGATTAACTTGTTTTGGTTTATGATGAAAAGCAAGCATTTTTGCAGATTTTAACATTGACTTGCATTATAGGCGATGAATGAGCTGCGGCGCATTCTGGATAAGGGCAACAGAAAATTCATTGATGAACTAAAAAAAGAGATGGGAAGACTTCTGCACCAATGTGTAATTTTATGGTGTTTGGAAAAAAAATGAAGTGATGAAGCCACGCATAACGCTGGTTGTAGTTCAGTAGAGTCATTTTGCTGTGTCTCTAATTGACTGTGTAGCTGTTTCCTTGGACATAGGATGGTTTATGTTGCGCTGAATGAATAGATGCAGAATGGTAATACTCTTCATGCTGAAAAAATAAGATTTTTTTTGTGATCAACACAAACCTAATAAGACTCATTTTTAGGAAGACTAACTTTGAACTCAAAGTTGATTTGTTCTATTCCAGTGGAATATTCCATCGCGCTGCTCAGGGCACTCCCCACACCCTTTCCTTCACCAAGTCCACCACCGAAGAAGCTGGGACATGCCAGTGAGGCACTGCTTCATGTCATTCAGGTGAAAGTTTGTTCGCATTTTCTCACATTCAACACTTCATAGTTCCATGCATGGATGTGGCCCATATTGTAGGTGTTTGTGCTTGACTTTCCACCTCGCCTGACTGTCAAGCCAGAACTACAAACAGCGCTACGTCAAGTATATCATCGTGTTGCTGCACGCATGGGTGTGTAAAATACATATTTTTGTTGTATTTTTTTCTCTTCAGTGACACTGTGCTAACAGATATTTCTTAGAATTGTGTGATTACATAATTGATTATGTGACACTTCTTCCAGGTTTAACATTTGTGTATATGGCCGCTCACCTCCCCCTTCGTCAGCTGTACATGGTGGTGTTATGATGGTGTAAGTTTTGCCTTCTTCAGCCTTACTTGCTCTTCATTTGATTCGACAAATATGTGTTAACATGTTGTTTTCTGTTCAGGTGCACCTCAGGACTGATTTTGGTGGAGCTTCTGCATGCTGCATGCTCCATCAGCTCGCACCCCCTTCACCTAGGCCAGGGGTGTTGTGCCACAACCAATCATCGCCCAGGGTGTCTCCCAGAGTGGTTGTGACAGGTCCTGTCTACATGCCAGTGTATGGACCTGCTCCTGAATGGACTCTTGTTGGACAGGAGGTTGAGGTAACCTGTTCATCCCTCTTTTTTTTGTTTTCCCCCAATCGTGTATTTGTCAAACAGTGCAACTTTTTATTTTAAAAATGAACACTTATCCTAAGTTGACTCTGATTTCCTCTCCTCTTTTTTTTTATAGACAGTACCAACAGCTGTTGAGACTGCATTTCACACAGACATCCCGTCCAATCCTGTGTGGTTCAGTGAGGCTGTGCTGCTGGACCACATGGAGACCGTCGTGGAGTCATCTGGCAGGGTTTCCCCAGCTGCCACGGTAACATTCACACAATTATTCATACACTTATCAACTAGGGGTGGGTGAAAAAAAAATCAATATTGCAATATATTGTTGTGCTTTCTGTCGCAATAAATAATCGATACACTGACGGCAAATATCAATATTTTTTTCCAAACACCACCTGTCCACCTGTCCCGGGAAAGACAAAATCTCTCCCGGGACACAATTTGTCCCGTTTTTTATGGAAAATGACAAAACCTCATTTAATTTCCGTCTGTGGTCTAGATAGGGTTGCCAACCCTCCCGTAAAATACGCGATTGTCCCATATTTGGCAACTAAAAAGCCTGTCCCGTAATGAACTGATGGGGGACGCACTTCACTTTGTCCCGTATATTTTGGGGACGCGGTTATTTATTTATTTATTTTGTCTGCATAATTTTTTATTGATTTTCAGAATCGGGGCAGTGAAAGGATTTTTTTCCCTCTTTCATCTTCCCGTCGGTTTGTATATCCCAAGTCCCCAAGTTGAGATAAGACAAGTTGCTACTGACTTTAAATTACCAGAAAGCACTGTCCTTGTTTACATGAAAGTTATTAATGTTCATGTACCTTAATATGTTTGCTTGTGCAGTGCACGTTTGTTTGTACATTATACAAAGTTTTGGAATAAATGCAAGATCACAGGCATTTTCCTTTTTATGGGTATTTTTTTCTTTTTCAGTCACATATCGTCTGCAAAATTTCGAAGATATCGAAGATATCGTGTGTCGTGATGTTGTCATTATCGTGGGCCAAATATCGTCACAGTATCGAATCGTGGGTTAGCCGTATCGCCCCACCCCTATTATCAACACAAGATCACATATGTACAGTACATGTACAGTTTAATTAGTGTGTTACTTTGTTTATGAATTCATTTCTTTATGTTCTTCCAGATGTCCAGCCTGAGACGTCGATCAGCACGTGTTGCCTCAAAAACCAAAACAAACAAGTGACATGTTGGTATTTGGGATATGTGTATTTCATTGTGTGCATCTTTGTGATAGGACAATAAATGCAGTTCTTTAAACGTTACTTTGTGTCCTTGTATTTGCAGGTGTGGGCAACACGTTCAACTGTCCACATGACTGAGTCTGCCTCCAGCAATGTCACAGCAGTGCAGCAGGTTTGTACTTATTCATTTCCACTTCATCACCTGTGTGTGTTTTCTAGGCTTTACACCGATCTTATCGGCTGTATCGGATCGGCCGATATTTGGCATTTTTTGAAACGTTCATGATCGGGCGTCATGTCATGAATCACCGATCAATGACGTCATGGTCGTGTTGAAACTTTTTTAATCTGTCTCATTTCCTCCAAAGTAGTTTCACAGCATCGACATGTTTATTTGTTTGTGTCCGAGTGTTATGTAAATGTATAGATTTGGGTTTACATTGTTGTCAGTTCCTTTTGTCTGCTGTGTGTCCGTTTGGGCACTAGATGGCGCAGTAGATCCTGTGTTCCCTTTTTTTTGCTTGTTCCAGGTGCGGAAAGGTGATTGGCTGGTGCCAATATTTAAGGAGGAGGACTTCAACACCTCGGTCTCTTTGTCCTTCTCCCAGCTCCCAACCAGAGGCCATGTGCCGCAGCAGCAGCATTCTGTGTTCAGCCATCAATTCTGTTTTGTAATCTATTTCATTTCCCTTTGTGTCCACGTAGCCCGTTGGGGAGGGAAGCCATTTGTGTTGTGACCCTTTTCTCCTGTGTTTTAGTTAAGGAGGTTAGTTTGACTGTCATTTATTTGATTGTTTTCTTCATAGGTAAGATCCATAAGAGAGCCATTTTGTTTGTTGTTTTGGCCATGCCCTCCCTGACGCCAGTGCAATGATGGTGACGTTTAATAAAAACCATCCTGTGGACGAAGCACCTTTGTCTAATTTGAGAGCTGGGAGAAGGGGGGGAGCCTTTTTTGTTGTGTCCTGGTTCCCCCTAGGCCGGGGCATAACACCGAGAGCTAATGATTCATGATTCAAAAACCTTAATTTTCGTCTTCGTGCCTCTTCCTGTTTTGAGTACTGTCGCTATGTGACAGACAATAAAGTTTCTTTGAATCTTCACGACAGCAACATCCATGGGCGACACAAACAAACGTGTCGGGGGTGTGGAAGTTTTTCAAAGTGAGAGAAACAGACATGGCACAAGCTATCTGCAATATATGCAAAGCTACAGTACCTAGCAGGGGAACTTTGGCAAAAAATTTCAACACCACAAATTTAATCAGGCGCTTGGAAACGATACACACGGAGGAGCATGTCGAGTTCAAGAAACACGCGGAGAAAGAAAAAGAAAAGCAAACTCTGAAACCGATGCTAAAGCAAACAACTTTAGACGGTGCTTCTGAGAAGGCAAGGGGTGTACAGAAACAAGTATTTATTGCCCCTAACGTGATCGGATCGGTGATCGGTTTATTTAAACTCACTGATCGGTGATCGGCACAAAAATCGTGATCGTGTAAAGCCTAGTGTTTTCCTTTCTATGTTTATTGGCATAAAATCACATCTTTCTTATTTTAATCAGGTGGAGGCGACGCCACAGATGACCAGAGCTGTGCCCGTGGTTCCTGTGGCTCCCGTGGTTGCCAGCACCAAGCCAAAGGAGGCCAGCACCGTCCAGGAGGCAACACAGAAGATCAACTAAGCTAAGGAGGCTTTTCTTTCTTCTTCTGTTGCCTCTGACTGCTCCGCTCGTTCTACGCCTCGTACATGTGATTTGTGATCCATCATCAGTTAGTACTAGTGAAGATGCAGTGGCAGATCATGGCACTGGTATTAGATTAGCCAAGGTTCTGCATGGTTCTTTTCATCAAGGCGAAACCGGTCACGGTTTAAAATTCCAGCACCAGCTGGCAACAGTGAGTCACTTCAGAAGAGCAAAACTCCTCACTTTGACATGGATAATTCTGACGTAGAGTTTGTCAGTGCTGTGACCAATGAAGAGTGTAACTTCTCTCCCCTTGATGTTGATGTTTGTTTAGACCTTTGCAAAAACTTGAAGATTCATTTGGACCGTGCGAGTTTTCCAATTTCTGATTGCAAAGGCCCATTAGGTTCGCCGTGTACAAATGAGAATGTAGAGGCTGATGGAAACTGCTTCTTCAGAGCCATCAGTCAAGCTGTGACTGGTTTATAGACACAGAAGTGGAAATTCAGGTTGCAGCAGATTGTTTACGATTAGATGTGTACACTTTTATCGATGGTCATGGGTTGAAGTACAGCTCTTGCAAGAAACAATTCTCACATTGTATATATTTATGGATGTATTTGTTTTATATGGAAGCAGTTACCATAATCCAAATTAAAATAAGAATATAATAACAGAAATGCTTTTTCATTTTAAGAACGAAGCTGCATTATTTGACTCATAATTAAAATGGTTAATAAGTCATTCAATCTGCATTTTCATTTTCTTCTTCAAGACTGCTCATTCTTGTACTTAATTCAAATGAAGGAAAACACATTTGAGATTTAATTTTCAAAACATGCACCAGCAAAGAGTTACCAAAATTCAATATGAAATGTAAAATTCAAAAATGAAAAAGCAATAGCAGAATGCTTTTTCATTTTAAGAACGAAGCTGCATTATTTGACTCATAATTAAAATCATTAATAAATATTCCTATATGCATTTTCATTTTCTTATTCGTGTCGCACCTTTTATGACACAATCAAAAAGAAAACTGAGGGCATTGCTTTTTCATTTTCGTGGTCCTGCCCTGCACAAGAGTTACCACAACTCGAAAACGAAATCGCAATGTCAAAGTAAGCGCGCGGTGCAGGAAAGTGACGTCAGCAGCTCTCCACCTGTGGGTATGGCGGTATGACGCCAAGTGTCATTTGCTTCCTGTTATGTGTAAATTCTAATGTTTGTGAATTTAATAAATGTATATATATATACTGTATATTTAAAAAAACAAAACAAAACAAAAAAAAGGTATAGCGGTATGACACCACTTTGCCATCGTTACTTTTCACGTCATTGAAGTTGCCGGTAAACGAGTTTTAAATCGCCGAAAAACGTGGACCACTGACGGATCTCGTTGGTCGGACAGATTTGAGCATGGCGCACATTGACACAATTGTTCAAACCCTGCTGGATTTAGCTTCCCAGGTGGAGTTGAATAGTGTATCTGAATGTGATGCTCGGGACCGAGTTGAGCAGGTATTCTGCTGTCCCAGATACGGACGCAAACAAGGTTGCCCTAGCCAACCTGTTGTCAGTTATGGAACACCTTGATGCACTAGCACAACATCAAAGCTAAAGCTATTTGTTACATGGGTGGAGTAACAGCTGTTTGGCGTCGGCCACCAGTCCATCCGTCGCAGGATGCGATGCAACGGATCATTGCTTCCGTTCGGCGTTGGCCACTAGTCCAGTCTCGATTACCGGCAACTTCAATGACGTGAAAGAAGTAACGATGGCAAAGTGGTGTCATACCGCCATACCTTTTTTTTCTTTTCTTTTCTTTAAAAAAAAAAAAAATATATATATATATATATATATATATATATATATATATATATATATATATATATATCTTTATTAAATTCACAAACATTAGAATTTACACATAACAGGAGGCAAATGACACTTGGCGTCATACCGCCATACCCACAGGTGGAGAGCTGCTGACGTCACTTTCCTGCGCTGCGCGCTTACTTTGAGATTGCGATTTCGTTTTCGAGTTGTGGTAACTCTTGTGCAGGGCAGGACCACGAAAATGAAAAAGCAATGCCCTCAGTTTTCTTTTTGATTGTGTCATAAAAGGTGCGACACGAATAAGAAAATGAAAATGCATATAGCAATATTTATTAATGATTTTAATTATGAGTCAAATAATGCAGTTTCATTCTTAAAATGAAAAAGCATTCTGCTATTGCTTTTTCATTTTTGAATTTTGAATTTTGGTAACTCTTTGCTGGTGCATGTTTTGAAAATTAAATCTCAAATGTGTTTTCCTTCATTTGAATTAAGTACAAGAATGAGCAGTCTTGAAGAAGAAAATGAAAATGCAGATTGAATGACTTATTAACCATTTTAATTATGAGTCAAATAATGCAGCTTCGTTCTTAAAATTTAAAAGCATTTCTGCTATTGCATTTTTATTTGGATTATGGTAACTATCTGCTTCCATAATTCCACCTGTGTTAAAGAATAGGAAATGCTTCAGCAGAGTTTTATGAGGGTGTTTTTTTTTTTGTTGAAAGTGAAAATGTTGTTTTGAAAATGACTGCTTACAGGTCCATCTGTTTACTCGAACCAAGCATTCAGAACGAGGTGTCCAACACCGGTTTAATTTTTCAGGAATTGTTGACTTTAAAGAATCACGTTAATGTTCATTAATTCATGGAAGTGAAGAATAATTAAAGTAAATCTTAAAGTAACCTTGTGCTTCTGTGTTTCTCAATGTTTCAACAACATAGTTAAGTTCTTTCACATGGCTACTTTTATTTAACAGCTCTTTGCACACACGACCTTCAGGTCAAAAAGTAAATTCAGTAAATAGCATCACCATAAGGATTGCGTAATAACAGAAACAAAGGAGTGCAGTAAATAACCAATATCCCTGTGTATTTTTAAAAGGAACACTAGAGATTTAACAAGACACAAAATAACAGGAGGTTCACAACAATTTAGTGTCCATTCTCTGGATAGGGTCAGGGGGAGGCGCACTGCAGTGGAATAAGTGTCCATCCTGTGGAGAGGGTCGGGTGGTTTAGAGAGATGCAGTGATGGCCTCTCTTAGGTGCAAATACAAGTTCACAGCCTGATACGGATCTGTTGGTGGAGCAAGATGGGACTCAGGCATAAAGATGATACAGAGTTCATAAATATCTGGATTACATGGTACAGCCAGCCGAAAGACACATTCATTTTTGCACAGTTGAATGTGTTCATCTTCAACAGGGGAGAGAAAATCTGTTGTTCGCTAAAGTTCAGGAACAGCATGCGTCACATTAGGCCGACCGCTGGGGACGTTCAGGTTTCTTGATGGCCTGATGTTGTGTGCATTCCACACCTGTGCAGTGTCATCCAACTCATCCTGTAGAAAATGTATACATTTAGGAAGAGCTGTGCCAGCAGAACATAAATAAAACACTAAATTACAGCATTCACACATGAGCAACCCCACCCTCTCCCTCCCTCCCTGTCTCTGTTCATCCCTCCCTCCCCCCCCTCTTTCTCCCCATCTCTTATCCTCTCTGTTTCTACCCTTCTGTTCCATCTCTCTCCCCTTCCATCTCTGTTCCTTTCCCTTTTCTACCCCTTCTCTTTAGCATTCTTTTTCCTTTCCTCCCGTCTCTGTCTGTCTGTCTTCCCAACACCCCCTTACCCGTTTCTGTCCTCCCTCCCCTCTCTCTCACTCACATACACATGCGCACAAAATGAAAATAAAACATTATTCATGAACTCACCTGTATGGAGGCCCATACAACAAAACTGCAGGAGACTTTTGTCCAGAAACTCGCCATCAAAATGCCCGTTGTCTCTGAGGTCTGATAACAAGGCTAACCAGAACTCCATGTACACTCTTTGATTGGCGGTGCTGGCCCCCTCCAAGTAACTATCGAGGGTGTCGTCTGGTTGAACAGGGACGAGGAAACGCTGGAAGCCTCTAACATGGCCATTTTCGGTTCCAAGGTCGCCTCGAACAACTCTAGGGCACCCCCCAAAACGCTGTACCGCTTCTATGTAGCACCCTCCAATTACTTTTGGGTCACTACTTGTTGTGTAAGCATTGAGCCAGATTATTTTTCTTGAAAAGCCATCGATACATCCATTCACACAAATACCATATGGCTTCAGTTCATCATATGAGTCCAGGCGCCAGATGAAGTTGAGAAGTTTGAGAAGTAATTCCTCCGTCTGAGACGCCCCGCTTGCCTTAATGACACTCCTCTTGGATCCAGCTCCTTCAAAACCAAACGCACAGACTCTTTTCTCACACACAGTCCATTTTCTCTGCATTTAGCATACATCCACCTGTACCCGTGAAGCTGCCCGGGGTAATGTAGCTGGTTGCTAATGGATTCAAAGAGGATCGCCAGGTCGGAATAGGCTTTGCGTGGCACGAGTCCCCTTGGAATGTACAGCTGCATCCCACTCTAGACTCATCAAACCCGACAAAGAAAACAAATCCTGAGTCACTAAATATTAAGAAGATGATTAAAAGGATTGGTATGTTTGATGTATGGAGGGATTTTCATCCATCCACTAAACAATTGACTTTTTACTCTCACCCTCATTCAGTTTACTTGAGGATCGATTATTTCTTTATGTTCAGAACAGACAGACACAGGGTTTTAGATTGTAGAATTGGTGTTGGCGACATATCAGATCACTCAGGTGTATATGTGAAAATAAATGTAGGTGTCCCACACAAAAACACTATTTGGAGACTCAACACCTCCCTATTAAATTACACCTGATTTGAAGATTACATTAGGAAAGAAATGAAGGAATATACAGACCTTAACGGTAGCACAGTGACGTCACAGAGTATTTTATGGGATGCTGGAAAAGCAGTATTGCGTGGGAAGATTATAAGTTGGGCATCACAAAGGAAAAAAGAAAAACTTAAACACCTTAACGACTTGACAAGTAAATTAGACTCACTGGAACGGAAGCATGTAGAGACTAACGACCCCACCTTATTGGAACAAATAACCGTAGTAAAATCAGAACTAAATAAGAAACTGAACGACCAGGAGGAACTTACACTTAAGTATATCAAACAAACCCACTATGAAAATGGACCCCGTGCTAAAAAACTCTAAAAACTAAAAAAATATAAAGTAAAGGACCCGCTCACCAACCAGATGTGTTATAAGCCAGAAGCAATACATAAGTCTTTTGAATCATACTACAGGAATTTATACACTCAACCCGAATTAGCAGAAGCAGTAACAGTCAATCAGTTTTTTGAAATCCCTAGACCTGCCATCTGTTGTCACAGAACAAAATAAGTGCTTAACTACAGAGATTACAAATGCAGAGGTCGACAAGGCAATTTCTAAACTGAAAACAAGCAAAGCAGCCGGGGGAGATGGACTACCAGCAGAATGGTATAAGACTTTTAGGGACTCTGTGACCCCACTGCTATTTATTAAATTGTTTTACCTATGTCTTAAAAGGTGGCGAGACCCCACCATCTTGGAAACAGGCCATATTATCTGTAATACTGAAACCAGGGAAAGCTAGGACAGATTGCAGCTCATACAGACCTATCTCAGTTTTAAACACTGATTATAAAATTTTCACTTCAATTATTGTCAACACACTAGAAAATATTATCCCTAACCTAATTGACACGGACCAGACAGGTTTTGTTAAAAATAGACAAACACAAGACAATGTTAGGCGAGCTATACATCTGTTACATATAATGAGCAAAGGAAACACAATGTCCTTAGCAATTAGCTTTGACACAGAAAAAGCTTTTGACTCTGTTCTATGGGAATTTTTATACCTGGTCCTGCAACGTTTTGGCTTTAACAATACAGTTATAAAATGTTTAAAATTCACCTGTGGCCCGGATCAGAATAAATGGCAGTCTTTCAGGTACAATCCGTTTGGAGAGGGGTTGCTGACAGGGCTGCCCACTGAGCCCCATCTTGTTTGCTCTATTTATAGAGCTACTTGTTCAAAAGATTAGGGAAGACCCAGAAATCATGGGAATACTATTCAAGGGGAAAGAATATAAGACATGTTTATATGCAGATGACATCCTGGTGACTTTATCCGACCCGGATACCAGTCTCCCTAAATGAATGCCCTCCTTCGACCAATGTGGTTCATATTCGGGATACAAATTGAACATAGAGAAAACTCAAACTCTTACTTTTAATTACATACCTCAAGAAAACATACGTAAGTCCTTTAAATTTAAATGGAAAACCAGAATTTTCAAATACCTAGGTCTTCATATTCCCAAGACCCCCAAAGATTTATATAGTGTAAACTACAGTAGCATCACAACCAAAATTAAAAATGATCTGGATAGTTGGACCCCCCCTAGTACTTGATTTTTACAAGCGAATAGATACTTAAAAAATGGTTATTTTACCACAATTGTTATTTCTACTCCAATCGCTACCTGTAGAAATACCCAATAAGAAATTCAGTGAATGGAATCGGTTCATTTCTAGATTCATATGGCAGAACAAGAAACCAAGGGTACGCTACAAAACATTACACTTAACAGGGAGGGATGTCACTCCCATGCTTGGAGGACGACTATAAAGCAGCGCAACTGCAGTATATATTCTACTGGTGCAGGGCGGGTTACGATGCAAAATGGAAGGAGCTAGAATTTGACCAACTAGATATCCCACTTCAATCTCTGCTGGGTGACAAAGCTTTCAAGACTATATACTCTAATAACCTATGTGATGTTATAAAAACTCCCCTAAATATTTGGTACAAAGAGATGAGCAAAGCGCACCTGGAAAAAAAATCTTGGTTATTAAGATGGGTCGAACATGATAGAGTATTCTTGTGTTATTCTTTATCTTGGTTTATATTGTATGATCACTACTGGCACGTGTAAACTGTTAGAATCCTAGGCTAACATATACGCATCGTATTTCACTTTGTTTTATGGCCTGCCACTGATGTGCTCGTCCTCTCCCTGTACAGGATATGAGCTGTGAAATCGGTCAACTATCGTATAGTCGTTGGTTTGTCTCTCTCTGTTCTCCTCCCTGTTCTTTCCTTATCTTATCCCCTCCCAGTCCTGTGTATAAGAGACCTTCTTCCTCCTTCCCACCTTGCACTCGCACTCCCATTTTACTGTGTTTTGTGCCTCGGGGCTCCGATCCCTTTTTTTATTGTTTGTTCATTAAATTACTTATTATCCCAGTATTCCTGCATCGGCATCTTCGCTCTTTTCCACAACAATTTGGCGTCACGAACAGGATTGCTGGAGACCCGTCAGTGGAACTCTGGGACGTTGAGGGCCCGGGACCAGGAACGGAGGAAACTCCTCGTTCCCCCTCTACCTCGAACCAAGCATTCAGAGATGAGAGGATCGGCGTCTAAGAGTGGATCTGATCGGCTTCACGTCTATCCAAGCGAACCTGGAAGGGAAGTGCTGATTCAGAGATCGGGTGAGAAGTAATTATTCTTGTCTCAGACATATCAGTGACCAGTGGGTTGTTTTTCTTGTCGTCTACGAACGGTCCCGGGGCAGGACGGAGCGCATACGTTAACCGTGCCTGTCAGGTCGGTGTTGATTCTGAATCAACACTGAAATTCCCGCTCCACAAGTGAGCCGGAAGCTTCTGGTAGGTAAACTACCAGAGGGGTGAGTTTTTTCTCCACCTTTTTGCTCCAGAGTAAGAAAAAGGGGTGCACGGGGACGCCTGTGTATTTTCTGACTTGGAATTTTGTGAAAACTTAGTGAAAAGTCAGAGTAATAAGTCTAGCTAGACAGTGCTGGGGAAGAACCAGAGCAAAGTGGCTGCTGCTGTTCCCCAGGGGGGACCAATTGTGGACGACATGAGGAAAAAATATGGTCCAGATTGTCTTGACATGTTGGGAATTTGGGTTGAAAAGTATGATTTCCCAGCAGGGGGATCACTGAGTTTGGAGGAATTGAGAAACCTCCGGGATAAATTGAAGATAGCAGAGGGAAAGGTTACAAAAATGAAAAAAACAAACAAATATGCAATTCAGATCATCAAAGATCATGAAAGGTGTTTTTCATTCTGGAAACCTGAAGCAGAGGTCAGGGACAGGAAACAAGTAAAGAAAACAAAAACAAACGTGTGAACAGCGCTGGGCGCTGGAGCACAGGGGTGACAGAGATAACGGCAGAGGGTGCACACACTCACACACACTCCCCAGAGGAGGGAGAAAAGGAGCCGCTCACACACGAGCATTCAAATGCACCAAATCGTCTGTATCCTTCTCTTACAGGCCCGAGGGACCCTCTCCTGGACATGCCTGCCCTCCCTCCTCCCGCCTGCCCTCATCCAACGCTACCACCGTACAACCCTGCGCACTCCAGCACCGACGCCGCAGCGTCGCCACGTTCATCAGGACTGCCGTCAACCAAACGGCCAGCCTCATCACTGCTTTCAGACAAGGGCTGCTCCCCCAGATCGCCAAAGCAGTTAACAGAAGCTGCTGCGTGGGGATTGAAGATGCCCGGCTGACAGAGGTCCGACGTCATGCAGTGCACGCTGAGAGGCTTCTGCAGGAGGCCAGCGATGCAGAGGACAAGAAGATAAAGCGTGCCTCCCTCACCATGATGAAGCACCTCAGTGACACGGCGAGACGGCCCTACAGGAACAACGACAACAGACGAAGGGCGACTAGCGGAGACAGAGGCGAAAAGGGGGCGTGCCACATCTGCGGCCGAATGGGTCACTGGGCCAGAGAATGCCCTGACAAAGGAAGACACCGCGGGCAGAACCATGCCCACCGCAGCCAAGAGAGTGATCGCGAGGACCGGAAAAGAGGATCCAGAGGGGACCAGGACGTGTTTATGTAGCATAATTGTAGCAAAGCACTGTTCCTGCTTTTGTTGTGGTTTGTGGCGTGTGTGAGAGTGATCAGTGAGCAGGGTGCAGTTACCCACTTCTACCAGTGGAGGTCGTTTTCGCCCCGGGGAATAACGCTAGAGAGGTCTCAAGTGGCTCATGAGACCTATGTGGAGCGAACCGTCGTAGCGGACGTTAACGTGTGTGTTATCTGTTGTGCTTCCACAGGTGAGAAGGGGAAATGGTTGAAAATAAGAGCAAATGTATGTGTGGCTGTTTCGTAATTGAAGTCTGAGATCGAGGGTATGTGAGTTAAATTTACGTTTTGAATGTATCGTCTCTGAGTGATGTGGGAAATGTGGGAAACGACATGATTAATAAGTTCAAGTCGAAGTCGGGTATGGATCTGTGTTTTGAAATGTAAAAAGTAGATAACGCTCGAGAGGAAGTCTCTCAAGTGGCTCGTGGGACGTATGCGGAGCGAACCGTAGTAGCGGACGTTAACATGTGTGTTGTCTGTTGTGCTTCCACAGAAAACCAAAATAAAAGCTTCTAAAGAAACAAAGAAAAACAAAAATAAATGTGTCTTCGCAACATTACCATGCTACATTTACGTTTGACTATCTGCTTTAATATAAAACCACAACAAATGTGTTTTATAATTGTCTTTATATAATCTACAAACGTATTTGTATGATCCAGGGAAAATTCCATGTTTGTTTGCGAAACTCATTGGAAGAATGAAGAAAATCTGTTCGATTGTTATTGTCATGAACATGAATCACAAAACATATATATATATATTTTTTTCCATGTGTCACTTTAACAGAGACAACACCATCTGTAATTACTATGTTTGGTTGCATTTCCCTGGCAGGCAAAGATAGATGGAAGAGACATCCTTCTGGGTAAAAGATGGGACTGGCTTGTCTGTGGATGGTGGAGGCTCACTGGGCTCATCAATCCGTCCATCCATTCACCTTGTTCGTCTCATCCTGACTGCAGCACGCCACTGTGGAGGCTTGACAAAACACACATTAGATTAATAACAGAAAAGCAAAATGTGACTTATGGTGTATTATTTAGTGTGCTTCAGTTGTAATTCTCATAATAATGACTGTTTTGCTGGCTTCACACAATATATATAATTGGCCTGTCTTAGTTAAAAGCCCACTCACCACGACAAGGTGAAGGCCAAGAGTGGGAACACAAACACAGACCAGAAACGAACAGGACAAATCCAGACAAGACTACAAAAAACACAAACACAAATATCAATCACTTTGACCACTATCTTTTTTCACAAAAACTTTTATTTCTTTACAAATTGAACCTTAGATTGTGTCACAACAAACTAAATAAACCCTTGAAACAGCCAACAAAACATGAAACAACAACACTTCATCAATATTATAATGAGTATCCTCATTGTATGTCCTTGTATGGTTCAATGCTGACACAATAAAATAAAAATGAAAAATAAAGACAATGTCTCTTTTTTGGCACGACTGATTGTAGTAGACTATAGCTCTTATACTTAGCCTGACAGTTTGTGCAATGAATTATATTATATCCTAAAACAAGACTAAATAGCCCATAGTTTAAAAATATGTTCAATAGTAAGTGTTCAGTGGGTCAGATGTCAAATGTGATCTATTTAAAATGTAGAATAGATGAGTTAAATAACACATATATAATACACATTGATGGGAATTGAACCATCGCCTCAGTCTTGCAAGTCCAAGATTGTCATAATGTACCACAAACCTAAATCACACTCCCTTTTTTCATCTAAGCTGTTTGAGTAGCGTTAGCACACCGTGATTCCTCATCAACTACAGGCCTACACTTCAAATAATTATGAGAAAAATCCAACGTAAAGAGAGCACTTCCATTAGGAAATAGTCAACATGAAATTTCGTCTTCTACTGATACCTGCTGGTCAAACTGAATAGTTGCAAATATTGTGAAGAAGTTGTCATCTAATTCTAATCCTAAACAATATGGCCATTCCAAGTGAAGTATTAAGACAATTAATCAGGTTTGTACTGCTTGATTGAACACATTCATCCCATTCCAGTGCACTAAAACCCACTTCCCTTCAGGACCGTGTCAGCGAAGCCAAAACTTCCTTCCACAATACTATTCCATCACAAACATGGATGTAAAAAATAAAAAGGGACGAAAAATGAAACTTCAGGAACACCAACCATTGCAATACAAGCAGAACTGGGCCGAAGTTTTATATTATGTACACCATAATACAGCCTTCTGGTGGACAAGCCATACTATTTAATCCGTGTCCTCCTATGGCACTTCCGTGGGTGGAAGCTCATCGTAGAGGTCACGTAGGTCTGAGACAAGGTCGTTGCCCTTGCAGGTTATCTGATTCAGATGAATATATGGAAAACATGGGTCAATGTGGTCAGTCTTAACAAGAGAAGCTTACTGGCGAAAATAATGTACTACAAGTGGATGTCACACTTTCTTTTTGTTTTGTATGTGGTCAGTCTTAACAAGAGAAGCTTACTGGCGAAAATAATGTACTACAAGTGGATGTCACACTTTCTTTTTGTTTTGTATGAGCATTTAAAAACAACAACAACATAATAATATGGATTTTGACCATGTATGTTTTGGAGTTCATTCATATATATTCATTCATATATATATATATGTATATATATATATATATATATATATATATATATATACATATACATATATATGTGTGTGTGTGTGTGTAACTTTAACTAACTTATCTATTTCTATCCATCTATCAAACGTACTATCTAGGGATCTATCTAGGGGGGGGGGGGGTTAAAATGAGCCGTCGATTGTATGTGTGGGAGTCCCTCGGGTTCAGCCCAGCTGATTTAGTGTTCGGTGAGAGGACCCTCACGTCTGTTAAGGGGTAAGTGGCTTTCCAATGTTAAATGAGTCGAGAATAATGTGTTAGATTACGTCTTTTTTTTTTTTTCGTGAATGCTTGCATCGTGCTTGTGAAATTGCTCACAAAACTCTTGTCGCCAGCCAGTCTAAAATGAAGCGGCAGTTTGACAAGAAAGCTGTGGCTCGAGTTTTTGAGACAGGCGACCGAGTGTTGGTATTGTTGCCGTTACCCGGTTCCCGTTTGCAGGCTGGTTTTTCTGGTCCGTATGTCGTGGAGCACCAACTTTCCGTTACAGATTATGTAGTGCACACTCCTGATAGAAAACGATCGTCCTGCGTCTGCCACGTCAAAATGTTGAAAAATTCCGCCCGGTTCACACTGGACGTGGAAGCGCCGCGAAGCGCCGCGAAGCGCCGAGCGCTTCCATTCAGCGCCCATGTTAATCAATGAGTGTGTTTACATGCAGAGCTTAATCGGACT
>NW_027466105.1:1045000-1120000 GCF_046127955.1 Nelusetta ayraudi
AGGAAGCTCCAGGACCAACACGTTCCTCAGAACCTCCTTCTGTCCAGGTGAATAATGTGTGTTATTCTTAGTAGCTAAGCTGATAAGTGTGGGACGAAACTAAGGTAATTAAGCATTATTTTAATTGTTGGTTTGCTTTTTAGTGTTGCACTTGTTGGTTTGTTGGATTTTCTTAATTAAAGTAAGCATTTTTTTTTTTTATGAATACTCAATCTGTTGTATTTATTGACATATAGCGGATTCTTTTCCTAGTATTATAGTGTTTGTTTGTTTTTAAATCAGTTTAACTTGCCTGAGTTGCTCAACTGAAGATGTTTAATTTTACCTGTAGCCTGTTTTGCTCGCGAGGTATAATAGATTGTGGAATCTTAGTAGACCTTAGTAGACGCACGCTGCTGAGTGGCAGCGATCAGCTCCGATGACTGTGGTGCTTGTAAATAAGGCAAATGCGCCATCTAGTGGGATGCAGCATGTTTATTCGTCTTGGAGCAATGACAAGTCCTACTAACGAAACAAAAGATGCACAGGGTAAAAAAATTAATCATAAACTCAAGCCCAACAAAGATAACAGATGGGCATAACTGTAACATTACATAGTAATGATTACTAGTACTACCAAAATTTCTATATTTTACTTTTCAACTTGAACTTGAACTATTCATCCCCCTTTTTCAGCAGCCATTAAGACAAAAGGATGACACTTATGCATTGCATCAAACTGTGATGCACAAAATAAATTAAATTAAATCAAAACAATAAATAAAGTGTGCATTAAACAGGGGGCAGTGCAATACAGTACAGGACTCAACTGATATAGTGCAGTTAGGCAGTATAGCCTATAACAGCTGTTCAGCATCCATAGTAATCCACAGTCAGTGCCATAATCATCCAGTCAGTGTCATATTCATCCATAGTCAGTATAATATATATGATATCGCGCAGACCCTCGTCCTCCACCACATTAATTGGCCTGCAAGCCGTAGCCACACCCATTTAGCCCCCGCTGTTGAAAGTTGGCGTGTGGTGGACGCGGCCAGTGGTCTCCGTGCCACACCATCCAACGTGGTTTGCTTTACCTCAGAAGGGGGCGGAGGGCTCTCCGAGTCAGCTGTATGCTTCGCAGACAAGTGAAACGTAAGACTGCTCGTACTCCGGTGGAAACTAAATACAGCTTTACAGTAAATGCATATCACTTTTGTCCTGTCAAGACTGCCATCTGGCAGGGTTTTGAAGTGGAACTTTCCATTTACAATTGACGCCTTATCCATGTTAGTCCTTCCTAGTGCTCATCTACGCTCAGTGTCTTTTTCTTTTTTTTGGTGTGTTTACAAGCCGGCTGCAAGCGTGTGACTGTGTACTGTGAGTCAATTAATTTCCCGTTTCCACAATCTACGGAGCGGCCAAAGGTTCAAAAAGCACTTTAATTAATTAATTGAATTAATTAACTATGTGGCAGGTGGGTTTGCCCCCACCTTCGCGTCATCAATCACACCTGCGCCGGAGTGCAATCTTTGCGTCCCTCAGTGCGTTTACATGGTACTAGAGAAATTTGAATTATTGCCTTAGTCCGATTCTGATCGGAGTTTGAGAACTCCGATTGGAATCGGAGAACTCCGATTGAGACACCCAGATAATGCAATTGGAATTCTAATTTCTCGGCCATGTATACGCCTTAGTCGGACTATTAACTGGACAACGTAAGTGCGCACGCGCCACCGCACAACTACGTCGTCTAACAAAACAGACGGCGCGAAACAACCAGCAAACGCGAATAAGAATGTTGACATTTGGAGAGAGGATGAGACCGGGGCGGTGCTTTCTCTTCCAAAAGAGATGGACATATTAAAATTACACACAACAGAGACCTTTTTTAAAAGGGTAGCGCAGCAAATGCAGGGCTCCGGCTTTGCGCAGCCCTGAACAAATACGTATTCCTTCGTATTTATATTTCTACCTTTTCGTTCACATTTTTTGTAAGTTAGAAGAATTTCAACTTTGTAAATAAAAGCACAGCAAAGACATGTTTTTCTGATTTGTTTTTATTTCGATAATTTCGCTGTTATTCTGCTGGAAACGGCGTGCAGCGGCACAAGCTTCCTCTACGGTCGGCACTTTAATGAGCGTGTGTATAACTGAAGACACTGTTCCTTTGCAAAACCTGTACACAAACTCTCCCACCAGTCTGCGCAGAACCCGCATCCAACAAGAACGAGAGTTTGGGGTCCGTAGCGACGGCACAAAGCGTAGCATCGAAGACATTGTGTTGTTGTAGCCCTCCAACAGCAAACAACGTTCTTGTCTCATGGTTATCTTTTCAGATAACCATGCGCACAAGAAATACGGTACAGCTTATCTGCAAAGTAAGTAACACGTACATTATGAACTATCATTCTATATCATAATGATGTAATATGTCAACCGAAAGCAGCTGACCAGCTGAAAAGGCTCACTCCACCCCCTACTGTTGGGAGGAGGACACGTTGCCGTCAGTAATTCAAATTTCTCAGCTGCATGTATAGGGGGACAAGGTGAGAACTCCGATTGGACGAGAAAACCGAATTATTGCAAAGTCCGATTAAGCTCTTCCTGCAACTCCCCAGGTGGCATTTTCAGGCAACCCCCCCCCAATTTTCCTTTATACCCAGCATCTGAATTGCCTCCACTTCCGCCAGACCCTCCCCCTCACCACATCTAGTCTTTTTTTGATAGGCTGCCCTCGCGATTAACCTCCCTCTCATCACAGCTTTAATTGTGTCCCACAGTATGGTAGTGTCTACTGGACTATCTATGTTCTCCTCCATAGAGCATTTAATCTCTTTCTTAACCTCCTCCAGTGTTTTTGGATTATTTAGCATACCCATATTTAATCTCCAAAGTGTGTTTTTCTTCCTCTTATTTAGACAAATAATAAGGTAATTAATACTGTGTCAGTACAAGTCAGTCGTTCCTATTTTACATTCCTCTATTCTGTATCTGTCTGTAATGTTAATTAAAAAAATAGTCCTCTGTAACGGGTGGAGGTCCCTCCAAACATCAAACATCCCGAGTTCGGCTAGAGAGACGTTGACAAGTTTCGACAGGCGGGTCTGACTTCTGTTGCCAGTAGTTGTGTCGAGTTTAGCTTTTAAATCATGTTGATTTAGCTCTTGCTGAGAGAGATGTGTTTCCTGTAGATCAGGCATGGCCAAACTACGGCGTGTCTCTGTCCGGCCCGCATGAAGGCAGTCAAAAATCTAACCTAACTTAGAAATGACACTTGAACCTGCAATGAGTATTTTAGTCATTCTAAATGAGTCCAACGTTAGAAAAAAAGGAGCGACCCAGACTTCCCACAGTCTCTTTTCTATTAACATGGGAATTCAATTTTAATAATTTGTCAACTAAAAACACCAGTCATACTAGAACACCCCTACCAGCTTTCTTCCCTTTATTCTCTGAATTTAATCAAAGAATCTTTGAAACTCTTGTAGCTTTTCTCTGGCTCGTGTCGCTGCTGATGCGTAGCCACTCCAGGATCTCTCCTTGCACTGCCACTCCGTCGTAGTGCGGGGCACCGAGTGCCGCAGGCCCCTCCGCACCCGTCCCCACCGCCGTCTTCTCCGCCAGGCCGCGTCTCGCCAATTCCTCCTTTACCTCCTCTGCGCTGTTGTAGGTTCGAGTTCCCGTATCCCAGTGGGTCCTCATCTTGGTGAATGGCATCTGGAACCGGATGCCCTTCTCCTTCAGGATTCTTTTTGCAGTGTTGTACTCCTTTCTCTTTTGGACCATCTCTGTCGTGTAATCGTGATGGAATGACGGTACTTTATTCCCCAGTTCTATTTTCTTTGTCCATAGCTCTCTCAGGACCCTCTCTTTGGTAGTAAATTCCAGAAAGTTAACAATGATGGGTCTCGGTTGGGCACCGTCCGCTGGCTTCTGTGCAAGTGAGCGGTGTGCTCTCTGAATTTGGAAATTAAAACCTGCTGGCAGGTGCAGTTTGCTTTTCAGCAGGTCTATAGTAGATACGTAGGTTGTTTCTCCTCGGCCTGGACTCCAGGTCAGTTAACTTGTCCTGAAGAGCTTTTTGTTCTCTCAGTGATATGACCAGAGCGTCATTAGCTTCCTGTGCCCAACGTTCTAGCTTTTCAATCCGCAACTCAGCCTCGTTGATCTTGCCGGTCTGGAGCTCCTGTTCGGTGATGACTTTCGCAAGTTGTTGATTTATTTCGTCTTTGAAGTCGTCCAAGTCTTTTTCCACGTCGTTCCACAGTGTTTCTCCAAACGTGCGAAGGACTTCTTTTGATTCCGTTTTTAAATCCCGTATCTCCTTGCTAATAATTTTTATGTCCGAGCCCTTTTCCGCGTCGTTAGTCACGAGGAGTTCGTTTCGCCATCTCCCTCTGTTTCAGAGCAAGCTGGTAGTTCCGCCATATTGTCTGTTACCGTGTTTCTGTTTTGGTTGAATCGAGTTTTCCTTCCCATTCCAACGTTCCCCTGATCACTTTGTAGTTAATATGATATCTGCCAATAGTTATTCAAGTTTTCGGGGAGTTTTTACCCTAGACGGTCGAGAGCCCTGGTGTCGTGCAGTCTACCGCTTTATGGCCAAACCAGAAGTCCCTTCCCTCTAGCCTTTTCAAGGGGGAGGTGGCTAGACTCGGCTCTTGTGGGACGAGAAGCAGAAGGCCTGTCCGATCGGGGGGGAAGATGAGATGACATTTTTGTGGGTCAACACAAACTCATCTGCGAGGACAGCAGCCTTGGACAATGACGACACTTTCTGTTCATTCAAGAACATTACCACCTTCTCTGGCAAAGAGTCTTTAAAATCTTCTAAAAGAACGAGCTCACGGAGTGACTCAAAGTCATTTTTGACATCATTAGCTGCACACCATTTATCAAAGAGGTTGCTTTTCTCCCATGCAAACTCGACAAAGGTTTGACCACTAGATTTTCTATGGTTCCTAAATTTTTGCCAGTAGGGCTCAGGAACAAGCTCATAAGCAGGAAAAATTGCTTCCTTTCCAACATCATATTGCAGGCTGTCTTCTAAGAAAAGAGCAGACACCAACTCCTGTGCTTTTCCCACCCGCTTGCATTGGAGAAGGACAGGCCACATGTCTCTTGGCCAGTTGAGTGGCGAAGCTATTGGCTCCAAGGCACTGAAGTATGAATCAACTTCTGCCTCACGAAATGCTGGCACCAGAAAAATGTTTTTACTGGGGCTGGGCAACGATTAAAAATTTTAATCGCAATTAATCGCATGATTTACCTGATCAATCACGATTAATCACGTCGTATACGCAAAAGCCAATAATGAATTTAAAAGAAGTCTTTCATACACTTTAATTTAAATGTTCTGCCATATAAACAAAAGCACCATAACATTTATCGTGCAAACACTTAACATCAGCACTTTACACAGAAACATTTTTAATGTAAATCTAAAGTTAAAAAAAATGCAAATACAAAATTAAAGCTTATTGCCAATGCCAGGGCATTACTGTTATCCTGTTCCTTATGAAAAATAAAAAAAATCTACCTCCAAAATCCTGAGCCACAATAATAACGGGCAATTTCTGAGGTAACAGCAGAAACATTTTTCTTTTATCAGGGAGCAGCATAACCAGTCTGCGTTCCCTTGCAAATGTCCCAGTTAGAAAGGGTGAGGCACAAAAACGTTCACTTTTGGGTTTTTCTTCACAGGGGACTAGAATGTAAAGTCCACATTTATACTGGAGTTCCTTTGGAGAATCTCACTCAACTCAGTGCAGTTTGTCAGTTCCTGGAACTTGACGGCCAGTTATTTTAAATGTACTGCCATATGAATTAAAGTGCCATAACATTTACTGTGCAAACACACTATTAAGATCAGCATTTTTGAACAATTAGCAGCTAAGAAAAAAAAATAGTGTAAATTTAAACTCAACTTAAACAATGTTATCAAAGCAATACAAAATTAAAGCTGTAAGCAGCGTTTGCGGGACTGAGCCCACCTGGCCACTGCCTGCCGTGACGTCCGCCACCTGGCCACGAGCCCTTGACACCCGCCAACGCTTCCCAACGCCTGGCGATTCCGCCCGAAACCCGCCGATGCCCCATTACTGCCGCCGACGCCTGCTGATGACACATCAAGCACTGACTTGACATTACTGACTTGACATTTAGAAACATTTGATTTCTAAATGTGATTGATTACTGTATCATTTTGGAGATAATAAGCCTTAAAGTTGGCTTTTTGTTTTGTTTTGCGACAGCTCCAATATTCCATGTTTACTGTACAATAACATCAAATTGCTCCATAAGCTCTGTCAATGGTTGGTACAGTTGACCTCAGGACAACCTTGAATATATCTTCAATCATTATAAGGCATATTTAATGTACCATTTTGGAGATATAAAGCCTCAAAGTTGTTGTTTTCCTTTTTTTTTTTTTTAGCTTTTCAAACAGGCAAAAAGGGCCCAGTACTCAATTTTTTACTGTACAGTAACATTGCTTTGCTCCATAATTTCTGTCAGTGGTTGGTACAGTTGACCTGAGGAATACCCTGACTATATCCAGTATCAGTATCAGTATCATTTTGGAGATATTAAGCCTTAAAGTTGGCTTTTTTTTTTTTTTTTTTGCGACAGCTCCAATATTCCATTTTTACTGTACAATAACATCAAATTGCTCCATAAGGTCTGGCAATGGTTGGTACAGTTGACCTCAGGACAACCTTGAATATATCTTCTCTTAATATTCATGAATATTCTCACTTAATGTACCAGCTCCTTCCTGTAGACATGATATGTACAGTTAGTTATTCTTTGTTTGACGCAAGTGTTATATTAAGTTCCTACTATCTGTACCGGTACTTCTTGTTAATTTGAAATAAACACTAACAGCATAATGTCAAAACAACATACTAAAATATGGATAAAATATAAACAGCGAGTTGTCTAATGTCGTCAAGGAAGCCAACATTACGTTACCTGTTGATCAGCATGTTGACTCAGAAAATCCTCAGGCTCCTGCTGCGACATTTCATGTGGGGCGACGGTTGTGACTTCACTGCTGGTCCCGTGAGAAACTCAAATCGGTCCCTCACGTTTGTGTTGCGTGGCATGGGTTAGGACATTGAGAGGCATTATAGTGTGGTTGTGTGCACCAAATCGGACTCGGCTTCTTGCTCGATAGCCGTGCATAATTTATGCAAACGCAATGCTCTGTTTATGTGAACTCATGGAGTCCGACTCCGTGCACGTGCTCATCTCGACTCGATGGATTTATGAGCTTGATGACAAGTGTCACAAGTGTGTATTTTGTATTGGATTGATGTACTGCAATTCTAGTCATATGAACAAGCAATTAGCATTCCTAGTTATATGTGGCATGACGAAATACTGTACTACCAAGTTTGTATTGCAGTATCTTCAGTTTATGGGGTAGAGGGTGCTCAAATTGGATTGATTGAAGATGTAGTTTAGGTACAATTTGCTTGTTTTTATCAATATTTAAGTTGATTGCAGTTCAAGGTGGCACAATCCCATCAGATGTTGTCATTTTGTCATAAAGAACACTGGTATTTGTTGATTATTACCATAAGTACCACCATGTTGCAGGCATTGTGGTTACAAGTTTCACTCCAATTTTGATTGTTGTCTGTATGACTAGCAATCCGTTGTGCTGTCTAGGGTTATCATTCAGATAAGGTGTCACAACTTTTAATTGCATGGGAACTTTGGGATCCATGGCAGATGGGCATTGTAAAAAAACGGACCTTGAGTCGGAAGGCTAGCTTGTCCTAATTGTGACCTTAATATGATGATTTTTTTTCCCTGCCAGATTGAGGAGAAATTAAATGGACATCCAAACCGGATGTCCATTCATGTCCATTTAAGCAAGCATTTTTGCAGATTTTAACACTGACTTGCATTAATAGGCGATGAATGAGCTGTGGCGCATTCTGGATAAGGGCAACAGAAAATTCATTGATGAACTAAAAAATGAGATGAGAAGACTTCTGCACCAATGTGTAATTTTATGGTGTTTGGGAAAAAAATCAAGTGATGATGCCACGCATAACGCTGGATGTAGTTCAGTCGAGTCATTTTGCTGTGTCTCTAATTGACTGTGTAGCTGTTTCCTTGGACATAGGATGGTTTATGTTGCGCTGAATGAATAGATGCAGAATGGTAATACTCTTCATGCTGAAAAAATAAGATTTTTTTTGTGATCAACACAAACCTAACAAGACTCATTTTTAGGAAGACTAACTTTGAACTCAAAGTTGATTTCTTCTATTCCAGTGGAATATTCCATCGCGCTGCTCAGGGCACTCCCCACACGCTTTCCTTCACCAAGTCAACCACCGAAGAAGCTGGGACATGCCAGTGAGGCACTGCTTCATGTCATTCAGGTGTTCGCATTTTCTCACATTCAACACTTCATAGTTCCATGCATGGATGTGGCGTTTCCTTCTTCTTTTTCTTTAGCCAACAGAAGATCCCATAATGTACTCACAGAAGAGGTCTTTCCTGTGTTGCTGTTTGATGGGACCCTCTGTCTTGGAGCCACTCCCGCCACCACGCTTGCCAAGGAAGACTTGAGTGACGGTCTGCTTCATCTGATGGGTTACTACTATGCCCTGCACCTCACATATCCAAAAGTGTGTGGCAACCCTTCTCTCTGTCATTCAGACAGAAGTGCTACAGGACACTATCCATGAGTGAGACACCACAGCCTCATACAAAAAAGACCATGGCAGAATGGAAATTGGGGATTATAGTTGTGTACTAGGCATAGGTAGCGATACACTCCCCTGGTAGTTGTAACTTGAGGGTGGGTGGGAGTCTGTTTGAACAAACATGTTATCAGTGGTGATAGGAACACTATATGCTGTCCCCATACTGTTTTTTTTTTTTTTTTTTTGTGTAACTGAGTGTCAGGGAATCTGAATCAATATTCAATAATGATGACGGTGAATATTGTAACAATTGTTACTTGCGTTCTAGAAATGATTGCTTGAGGTTGTTTTAAGATGCAATGCCTTAGTGACGTTTTTATTACAAGGCAGTGAAGGCACTGTCAGCAATTTAAGTGAATAAATAGTTGTTGACAATATTAATTCTGTTTGCTTAATTATTTTTTTTGGGGGGAGTGGGCGTAGGGGGGGTGGATGCTTTGTCTCATTTTGAGAAAAAAAAGCTAATATTGTGAACACTTAAATTAAGAAGAATTGCACTGTTAGTAGGTCTGGTTTTAAGATCTTTTCATTCAAATTAAGAAAGAAGCAAACGTGAAAAAAGAATTGAGAAGCTAGTATCAAGATTATTTGACTTGCAGTACAGAGTACAGTCCTTGGAATGAGTGCTTTACTGTTTATTTCAAGAGTTTTTCCATTCTTCAAATGCCTAGATATATCGTCTTATTTTAAGAAATCTTACCAAGTCTAAATATCTTACTGCATTGGCAGATAATTTGACTTGTTTCTAGCCTGTTCTTTCTCAATTTAAGTGTTTATTTCTTCGATATATTTTGCAGTGTGTGGACACCGAGGGGAGCTCTAGAATTGGCTCATTCAACCGACCAACGATCCAATCAGCAGCGGCGTCACAGGCCCTCCTCCTTCTTTGTTCTCTCTCTCACTTTGACTTCGGCACTGGACAGCCAGGTTTGTGGAGGGAAGGTTGGAACAAGGTAAGGACGGGGTACCCCATACATTCATGTACGTAGAGTCACTAAGTCTTAAACTCACCAGGTTTGTATCGCTTATCGATAACCCTAATGCCATACAAGTCTATGAGGGTCAAAGGTCAACTTTGTCCTAGGGACATGGGGCCACTTTCAGGTTCATCAGGATCCTCCTGGACATACCCACACCAAATTTGGGGCTTCTAGCCCATGAGGAACCCCGAAACCCTCACTCTAATTACAGCCTTATCGCTAACCCTAATGCCATACAAGTCTATGAGGGTCAAAAGTCAACTTTGTCCTAGAGACATGGGGCCACTTCCTTTTTCATCAGGAGCCCCCAAGAAGCGCACACGCCAAATTTGGGGCTTCTAGTTCTTGAGGAACCCCAAAACCCTCACTCTAATTCCAGCCTTATCGCTAAACCCTAATGCAGTGCAAGTCTATGAAGGTCAAAGCTCAACTTTGTCCGAGAGACATCAAGTGTTTTTTTCATGAATCATTCATCAATGTTAAGAGTTTGCTTAGTGGAGAATTCACAATAAAAATACATTGACACTGTCAAGATGGACTCAAGCACTATTATTGAACTATACTGTATTTTTAGAGTGATGTGAAGCTTTTGACAAGCGCTGCGCAAAGGAGGCCCATTTGTTTTTTTTGTTTTTTCAGGGGGCCCAAAATTCCTGGCGGCGCCCCTGAGCGGGCATCTCCAGCACTAAGGCAGTGGAGCTGCCGGCCACGAGAGAAGAATTAACCAGTCCATTGAAACCATTTGTTTGGACCCTGTCGTGTCTGCTCCAAATTTTTCCTCATTGGCTAGAAGCCCCAAATCTAGCGTGGGCGCTTCTTGGGGGCTCCTGATGAAAAAGCAAGTGGCCCCATGTCTCTAGGACAAAGTTGAAAATTCACCCCATAGACTTGCATTGAATTAGGGTTAACAATAAGGCTGAAACTAGGGTTAGGGTTAGGGTTAGGGTTAGCTGAAATTAGGGTTAGGGTTTCGGAGTTCCTCAAGTACTAGAAGCCCCAAATTTGGCGTGGGTGCTTCTTGGGGGCTCCTGATGAAAAAGCATGTAGCCCCATATCTGTAGGACAAAGTTGAAATTTCACCCCATAGACTTGTATGGCATTAGGGTTAGGGTCCAAGAGTACACATACACATTTTCTTTTGCTTTATTGATTTAAGCTCATCGTCTCCAGCTGCAAAGGTACAGAAACCTTTCTGTGTTTTGATGTCATGTGTGAGAAAACATCACTTTTTTCTGTAAACTTGTGTTATCATTGTCCTTCATTGAAAATGACACAATCTTTCATTTCATTGTTCAGATGCCGAACACCAAGGCATTCCGTCGCTCTCTGGCCATGAAACGACGCCTGGAGCAAAAACGGGATTGGACACCTTTTCCACCTCGGAAGGACTTTGAACGTCGTGAGTACTTCCACGTTCATGATTTCATGTTCTGCCTGTGTTGTTATGTTGTATTCCAAATAAATCTTACAAAAACATATTTAGATTTTTTTTTTTGTCAATTTACACAGGGCGCGGTACTGGTCAGCGACCTGGGTGCGAAGATGGCCCGTTTTGCTCCTGACTGACAAAACAGTGCAAGTTCGTTCTTAAGGCCCAGCAACCAGACAAGAAGGTATGGGTCGTGATTTTGTCAAGCCACGAGTTTCTTTATGTTTTTGTTCTGGTGGTGGGAGACTCACATCTCTGTCCACTTGTGGATGGTTTTGTGTTCTCTCCCCGGGCAACAACCTTGAACACGGGCTTGTAACAGACTCCGCCCAGGATTTTGCTGCGCTACTGGCAACTGTGTTGGACCGCTGGCCCAAGGTTTGTTTATCTGCTGTGACAAACAAATTTGAACACATGAATGTCATCGCCACTTTGTTTTATCAATATCAAGTAATTCCATGATCCATAGTTCAATAACAAGAATATTCATGAATTTATTTTGCATTTTTATGTTTGTTTGGGTTTTTTTTTAATATATACAACTATTTTGTAGGTGTTTGTGCTTGACTTTCCACCTCGCCTGACTGTCAAGCCAGAACTACAAACAGCGCTACGTCAAGTATATCATCGTGTTGCTGCACGCATGGGTGTGTAAAATACATATTTTTGTTGTATTTTTTTCTCTTCAGTGACACTGTGCTAACAGATATTTCTTAGAATTGTGTGATTACATAATTGATTATGTGACACTTCTTCCAGGTTTAACATTTGTGTATATGGCCGATCACCTCCCCCTTCGTCAGCTGTACATGGTGGTGTTATGATGGTGTAAGTTTTGCCTTCTTCAGCCTTACTTGCTCTTCATTTGATATGACAAATATGTGTTAACATGTTGTTTTCTGTTTAGGTGCACCTCAGGACTGATTTTGGTGGAGCGTCTGCATGCTGCATGCTCCATCAGCTCGCACCCCCTTCACCTAGGCCAGGGGTGTTGTGCCACAACCAATCATCGCCCAGGGTGTCTCCCAGAGTGGTTGTGACAGGTCCTGTCCACATGCCAGTGTATGGACCTGCTCCTGAATGGACTCTTGTTGGACAGGAGGTTGAGGTAACCTGTTCATCCCTCTTTTTTTTTTTCCCCCCCAATCGTGTATTTGTCAAACTGTGCAACTTTTTATTTTAAAAATGAACACTTATCCTAAGTTGACTCTGATTTCCTCTCCTCTTTTTTTTATAGACAGTACCAACAGCTGTTGAGACTGCATTTCACACAGACATCCGGTCCAATCCCGTGTGGTTCAGTGAGGCTAAGGCTTAATCTCTCCTGTCCTGTTTGTGGGGGCGCTCATCCCGTAAGAGTCAAGTAGGCGTAAGCAGCGGCCGGTGAATAAGACGAGTTAACAACGGAAGAGCACATGCAAGAACGGCGGAAAATACCAACAACGGAAAACAAATCAAAGACCCACCCGCAAGTTACCACTCTAAAGTGTGGACCCACTTTGGCTTTTACGAGACGGATGACGGGAGGAAACTTCATAAAGAATATGCAATCTGCAACAACTGTTTTGCGAAGGTAAAATACAATGGCAACACTACGAATCTGCAGAGCTGCCTCGTTCGCTATCACCCGTCCCGTTTTTCCCAGAATTGTTCTCTTTTTTCACCACCTGTCCTGGGAAAGATAAAATCTCTCCCGGGACACAATTTGTCTCATTTTTTAGGGAAAATGACAAAACCTCATTTAATTTCCGTCTGTGGTCTAGATAGGGTTGCCAACCCTCCCGTATAGTACGCGATTGTCCCATATTTGGCAACTGAAAAGCCTGTCCCGTAATGAACTGATGGGGGACGCACTTCACTTTGTCCCATATATTTTGGGGACGCGGTTATTTATTTATTTATTTTGTCTGCATCATTTTTTTTTATTGATTTTCAGAATCGGGGCAGTGAAAGGATTTTTTTCCCTCTTTCATCTTCCCGTCGGTTTGTATATCCCAAGTCCCCAAGTTGAGATAAGACAAGTTGCTACTGACTTTACATTACCAGAAAGCACTGTCCTTGTTTACATGAAAGTTATTAATGTTCATGCACTTTAATATGTTTGCTTGTGCAGTGCACGTTTGTTTGTACATTATACAAAGTTTTGGAATAAATGCAAGATCACAGGCATTTTCCTTTTTATGGGTATTCTTTTCTTTTTCAGTCACATATCGTCGGCAAAATTTCGAAGATATCGAAGATATCGTGTGTCGTGATGTTGTCATTATCGTGGGCCAAATATCGTCACAGTATCGAATCGTGGGTTAGCCGTATCGCCCCACCCCTATTATCAACACAAGATCACATATGTACAGTACATGTACAGTTTAATTAGTGTGTTACTTTGTTTATGAATTCATTTCTTTATGTTCTTCCAGATGTCCAGCCTGAGACGTCGATCAGCACGCGTTTCCTCAAAAACCAAAACAAACAAGTGACATGTTGGTATTTGGGATATGTGTATTTCATTGTGTGCATCTTTGTGATAGGACAATAAATGCAGTTCTTTAAACGTTACTTTGTGTCCTTGTATTTGCAGGTGTGGGCAACACGTTCAACTGTCCACATGACTGAGTCTGCCTCCAGCAATGTCACAGCAGTGCAGCAGGTTTGTACTTATTCATTTCCACTTCATCACCTGTGTGTGTTTTCTAGGCTTTACACCGATCTTATCGGCTGTATCGGATCGGCCGATATTTGGCATTTTTAGAAACGTTCATGATCGGGCGTCATGTCATGAATCACCGATCAATGACGTCATGGTCATGTTGAAACTTTTTTAATCTGTCTCATTTCCTCCAAAGTAGTTTCACAGCATCGACATGTTTATTTGTTTGTATCCGAGAGCTAATGATTCATGATTCAAAAACCTTCATTTTCGTCTTCGTGCCTCTTCCTGTTTTGAGTACTGTCGCTATGTGAGGGACAATAAAGTTTCTTTGAATCTTCACGACAGCAACATCCATGGGCGACACAAACAAACGTGTCGGGGGTGTGGAAGTTTTTCAAAGTGAGAGAAACAGACATAGCACAAGCTATCTGCAATATATGCAACGCTACAGTACCTAGTGGGGGAATTTTGGCAAAAAATTTCAACACCACAAATTTAATCAGGCGCTTGGAAAAGATACACACGGAGGAGCATGTCGAGTTCAAGAAACGCAGCGCGGAGAAAGAAAAAGAAAAGCAAACTCTGAAACGGATGCTAAAGCAAACAACTTTAGACGGTGCTCGTGAGAAGGCAAGGGGTGTACAGAAACAAGTATTTATTGCCCCTAACGTGATCGGATCGGTGATCGGTGATCGGTTTATTTAAACTCACTGATCGGTGATCGGCACAGAAATCGTGATCGTGTAAAGCCTAGTGTTTTCCTTTCTATGTTTATTGGCATAAAATCACATCTTTCTCATTTTAATCAGGTGGAGGCGACGCCACAGATGACCAGAGCTGTGCCCGTGGTTCCTGTGGCTCCCGTGGTTGCCAGCACCAAGCCAGAGGAGGCCAGCACCGTCCAGGAGGCAACACAGAAGATCAACTAAGCTAAGGAGGCTTTTCTTTCTTCTTCTGTTGCCTCTGACTGCTACGCTCGTTCTACGCCTCGCACATGTGATTTGTGATCCATCATCAGTTAGTACTAGTGAAGATGCAGTGGCAGATCATGGCACTGGTATTAGGTTAGCCAAGGTTCTGCATGGTTCTTTTCATCAAGGCGAAACCGGTCACGGTTTAAAATTCCAGCACCAGCTGGCAACAGTGAGTCACTTCAGAAGAGCAAAACTCCTCACTTTGACATGGATAATTCTGACGTAGAGTTTGTCAGTGCTGTGACCAATGAAGAGTGTAACTTCTCTCCCCTTGATGTTGATGTTTGTTTAGACCTTTGCAAAAACTTGAAGATTCATTTGGACCGTGCAAGTTTTCCAATTTCTGATTGCAATGGCCCATTAGGTTCGCCGTGTACAAATGAGAATGTAGAGGCTGATGGAAACTGCTTCTTCAGAGCCATCAGTCAAGCTGTGACTGGTTTATAGACACAGAAGTGGAAATTCAGGTTGCAGCAGATTGTTTACGATTAGATGTGTACACTTTTATCGATGGTCATGGGTTGAAGTACAGCTCTTGCAAGAAACAATTCTCACATTGTATATATTTATGGATGTATTTGTTTTATATGGAAGCAGTTACCATAATCCAAATTAAAATAAGAATATAATAACAGAAATGCTTTTTCATTTTAAGAACGAAGCTGTATTATTTGACTCATAATTAAAATGGTTAATAAGTCATTCAATCTGCATTTTCATTTTCTTCTTCAAGACTGCTCATTCTTGTACTTAATTCAAATGAAGGAAAACACATTTGAGATTTAATTTTCAAAACATGCACCAGCAAAGAGTTACCAAAATTCAATATGAAATGTAAAATTCAAAAATGAAAAAGCAATAGCAGAAATGCTTTTTCATTTTAAGAACAAAGCTGCATTATTTGACTCATAATTAAAATCATTAATAAATATTCCTAAATGCATTTTCATTTTCTTATTCGTGTCGCACCTTTTATGACACAATCAAAAAGAAAACTGAGAGCATTGCTTTTTAATTTTCGTGGGCCTGCCCTGCACAAGAGTTACCACAACTCGAAAACGAAATCGCAATCTCAAAGTAAGCGCGCGGCGCAGGAAAGTGACATCAGCAGCTCTCCACCTCCGCTGTGGGTATGGCGGTATGACGCCAAGTGTCATTTGCCTCCTGTTATGTGTAAATTCTAATGTTTGTGAATTTAATAAATGTATATATATACTGTATATTTAAAAAAACAAAACAAAACAAAAAAAAGGTATAGTGGTATGACACCACTTTGCCATCGTTACTTTTCACGTCATTGAAGTTGCCGGTAATCGAGATTTAAATCGCAGAAAAACGTGGACCACTGACGGATCTCGTTGGTCGGACAGATTTGAGCATGGCGCACATTGACACAATTGTTCAAACCCTGCTGGATTTAGCTTCCCAGGTGGAGTTGAATAGTGTATCTGAATCTGATGCTCGGGACCGAGTTGAGCAGGTATTCTGCCGTCCCAGATACGGACGCAAACAAGGTTGCCCTAGCCAACCTATTGTCAGTTATGGAACACCTTGATGCACCAGCACAACATCAAAGCTAAAGCTATTTGTTACATGGGTGGAGTAACAGCTGTTCGGCGTCGGCCACCAGTCCATCCGTCGCAGGATGCGATGCAACGGATCATTGCTTCCGTTCGGCATCGGCCACCAGTCCATCCGACGAAGGATGCGAAGCAACAGATCAATCCGTCGACTGGTGGCAGATGCTGGTGCGAGATCTGTCAGTGGTCCACGTTTTTCGCCGATTTAAATCTCGATTACCGGCAACTTCAATGACGTGAAAGAAGTAACGATGGCAAAGTGGTGTCAGACCGCCATACCTTTTTTTTCTTTTCTTTTCTTTTTAAATAAATAAAAAAAAATATATATATATATATATATATCTTTCTCTTTTTCACAAACATTAGAATTTACACATAACAGGAGGCAAATGACACTTGGCGTCATACCGCCATACCCACAGCGGAGGTGGAGAGCTGCTGATGTCACTTTCCTGCGCCGCGCGCTTACTTTGAGATTGCGATTTCATTTTCGAGTTGTGGTAACTCTTGTGCAGGGCAGGACCACGAAAATTAAAAAGCAATGCCCTCAGTTTTCTTTTTGATTGTGTCTTAAAAGGTGCGACACAAATAAGAAAATGAAAATGCATATAGCAATATTTATTAATGATTTTAATTATGAGTCAACTAATGCAGTTTCGTTCTTAAAATGAAAAAGCATTCTGCTATTGCTTTTTCATTTTTGAATTTTACATTTCATATTGAATTTTGGTAACTCTTTGCTGGTGCATGTTTTGAAAATGAAATCTCAAATGTGTTTTCCTTTTTCATTTGAATTAAGTACAAGAATGAGCAGTCTTGCAGAAGAAAATGAAAATGCAGATTGAATGACTTATTAACCATTTTAATTATGAGTCAAATAATGCAGCTTTGTTCTTAAAATTTAAAAGCATTTTTGCTATTGCATTTTTATTTGGATTATGGTAACTATCTGCTTCCATAGTTACACTTGTGTTACAGAATAGTAAATGCTTCAGCAGAGTTTTATGAGGGTGTTTTTTTTTTTTGTTGAAAGTGTTGTTTTGAAAATGACTGCTTACAGGTCCATCTGTTTACTCTAACCAAGCATTCAGAACGAGTTGTCCAACACCGGTTTAATTTTTCAGGAATTGTTGACTTTAAAGAATCACGTTAATGTTCATTAATTCATGGAAGTGAAGAATAATTAAAGTAAATCTTAAAGTAACCTTGTGCTTCTGTGTTTCTCAATGTTTCAACAACATAGTTAAGTTCTTTCACATGGCTACTTTTATTTAACAGCTCTTTGCACACACGACCTTCAGGTCAAAAAGTAAATTCAGTAAATAGCATCACCATAAGGATTGCGTAATAACAGAAACAAAGGAGTGCAGTAAATAACCAATATCCCTGTGTATTTTTAAAAGGAACACTAGAGATTTAACAATACACAAAATAACAGGAGGTTCACAACAATTTAGTGTCCATTCTCTGGATAGGGTCAGGGGGAGGCGCACTGCAGTGGAATAAGTGTCCATCCTGTGGAGAGGGTCGGGTGGTTTAGAGAGATGCAGTGATGGCCTCTCTTAGGTGCAAATACAAGTTCACAGCCTGATACGGATCTGTTGGTGGAGCAAGATGGGACTCAGCCATAAAGATGATACAGAGTTCATAAATATCTGGATTACATGGTACAGCCAGCCGAAAGACACATTCATTTTTGCACAGTTGAATGTGTTCATCTTCAACAGGGGAGAGAAAATCTGTTGTTCGGTAAAGTTCAGGAACAGCATGCATCACATTAGGCCGACCGCTGGGGACGTTCAGGTTTCTTGATGGCCTGATGTTGTGTGCATTCCACACCTGTGCAGTGTCATCCAACTCATCCTGTAGAAAATGTATACATTTAGGAAGAGCTGTGCCAGCAGAACAGAAATAAAACACTAAATTACAGCATTCACACATGAGCAACCCCACCCTCTCCCTCCCTCCCTGTCTCTGTTCATCCCTCCCCCCCCCTCTTTCTCCCCATCTCTTATCCTCTCTGTTTCTACCCTTCTGTTCCATCTCTCTCCCCTTCCATCTCTGTTCCTTTCCCTTTGCTACCCCTTCTCTTTAGCATTCTTTTTCCTTTCCTCCCGTCTCTGTCTGTCTGTCTTCCCAACACCCCCTTACCCGTTTCTGTCCTCCCTCCCCTCTCTCTCACTCACATACACATGCGCACAAAATGAAAATAAAACATTATTCATGAACTCACCTGTATGGAGGCCCATACAACAAAACTGCAGGAGACTTTTGTCCAGAAACTCGCCATCAAAATGCCCGTTGTCTCTGAGGTCTGATAACAAGGCTAACCAGAACTCCATGCGCTGGCCACGCAGGAAACCCCACCAATATTAAGTTCTTTGATTGGCGGTGCTGGCCCCCTCCAAGTAACTATCGAGGGTGTCGTCTGGTTGAACAGGGACGAGGAAACGCTGGAAGCCTCTAACATGGCCATTTTCGGTTCCAAGGTCGCCTCGAACAACTCTAGGGCACCCCCCAAAACGCTGTACCGCTTCTATGTAGCACCCTGCAATTACTTTTGGGTCACTACTTGTTGTGTAAGCATTGAGCCAGATTATTTTTCTTGAAAAGCCATCGATACATCCATTCACACAAATACCATATGGCTTCAGTTCATCATATGAGTCCAGGTGCCAGATGAAGTTGTGAAGTTTGAGAAGTAATTCCTCCGTCTGAGACGCCCCGCTTGCCTTAATGACACTCCTCTTGGATCCAGCTCCTTCAAAACCAAACGTACAGACTCTTTTCTCATACGCAGTCCATTTTCTCTGCATTTAGCATACATCCACCTGTACCCGTGAAGCTGCCCGGGGTAATGTAGCTGGTTGCTAATGGATTCAAACAGGATCGCCAGGTCGGAATAGGCTTTGCGTGGCACGAGTCCCCTTGGAATGTACAGCTGCATCCCACTCTAGACTGATCAAACCCGACAAAGAAAACAAATCCTGAGTCACTAAATATTAAGAAGATGATTAAAAGGATTGGTATGTTTGATGTATGGAGGGATTTTCATCCATCCACTAAACAATTGACTTTTTACTCTCACCCTCATTCAGTTTACTCGAGGATCGATTATTTCTTTATGTTCTGAACAGACAGACACAGGGTTTTAGATTGTAGAATTGGTGTTAGCGACATATCAGATCACTCAGGTGTATATGTGAAAATAAATGTAGGTGTCCCACACAAAAACACTATTTGGAGACTCAACACCTCCCTATTAAATTACACCTGATTTGAAGATTACATTAGGAAAGAAATTAAGGAATATACAGACCTTAACGGTAGCACAGTGACGTCACAGAGTATTTTATGGGATGCTGGAAAAGCAGTATTGCGTGGGAAGATTATAAGTTGGGCATCACAAAGGAAAAAAGAAAAACTTAAACACCTTAACGACTTGACAAGTAAATTAGACTCACTGGAACGGAAGCATGTAGAGACTAACGACCCCACCTTATTGGAACAAATAACCAAAGTAAAATCAGAACTAAATAAGAAACTGAACGACCAGGAGGAACTTACACTTAAGTATATCAAACAAACCCACTATGAAAATGGACCCCGTGCTAAAAAACTCTTAGCCTGGAGACTTAAAAAACAACAGTCTGGAAGATCCATATATAAAGTAAAGGACCCGGTCACCAACCAGATGTGTTATAAGCCAGAAGCAATACATAAGTCTTTTGAATCATACTACAGGAATTTATACACTCAACCCGAATTAGCAGAAGCAGTAACAGTCAATCAATTTTTTGAAATCCCTAGACCTGCCATCTGTTGTCACAGAACAAAATAAGTGCTTAACTACAGAGATTACAAATGCAGAGGTCGACAAGGCAATTTCTAAACTGAAAACAAGCAAAGCAGCCGGGGGAGATGGACTACCAGCAGAATGGTATAAGACTTTTAGGGACTCTGTGACCCCACTGCTATTTATTAATTTTTTTTAACTATGTCTTAAAAGGTGGCGAGACCCCACCATCTTGGAAACAGGCCATATTATCTGTAATACTGAAACCAGGGAAAGCTAGGACAGATTGCAGCTCATACAGACCTATCTCAGTTTTAAACACTGATTATAAAATTTTCACTTCAATTATTGTCAACACACTAGAAAATATTATCCCTAACCTAATTGACACGGACCAGACAGGTTTTGTTAAAAATAGACAAACACAAGACAATGTTAGGCGAGCTATACATCTGTTACATATAATGAGCAAAGGAAACACAATGTCCTTAGCAATTAGCTTTGACACAGAAAAAGCTTTTGACTCTGTTCTATGGGAATTTTTATACCTGGTCCTGCAACGTTTTGGCTTTAACAATACAGTTATAAAATGTTTAAAATTCACCTGTGGCCCGGATCAGAATAAATGGCAGTCTTTCAGGTACAATCCGTTTGGAGAGGGGTTGCTGACAGGGCTGCCCACTGAGCCCCATCTTGTTTGCTCTATTTATAGAGCTACTTGTTCAAAAGATTAGGGAAGACCCAGAAATCATGGGAATACTATTCAAGGGGAAAGAATATAAGACATGTTTATATGCAGATGACATCCTGGCGACTTTATCCGACCCGGATACCAGTCTCCCTAAATGAATGCCCTCCTTCGACCAATGTGGTTCATATTCGGGATACAAATTGAACGTAGAGAAAACTCAAACTCTTACTTTGAATTACATACCTCAAGAAAACATACGTAAGTCCTTTAAATTTAAATGGAAAACCAGAATTTTGAAATACCTAGGTCTTCATATTCCCAAGACCCCCAAAGATTTATATAGTGTAAACTACAGTAGCATCACAACCAAAATTAAAAATGATCTGGACAGTTGGACCCCCCTAGTACTTGATTTTTACAACCAAATAGATACTTAAAAAATGGTTATTTTACCACAATTGTTATTTCTACTCCAATCGCTACCTGTAGAAATACCCAATAAGAAATTCAGTGAATGGAATCGGATCATTTCTAGATTCATATGGCAGAACAAGAAACCAAGGGTACGCTACAAAACATTACACTTAACAGGGAGGGATGTCACTCCCATGCTTGGAGGACTACTATAAAGCAGCACAACTGCAGTATATAGTCTACTGGTGCAGGGCGGGTTACGATGCAAAATGGAAGGAGCTAGAATTTGACCAACTAGATATCCCACTTCAATCTCTGCTGGGTGACAAAGCTTTCAAGACTATATACTCTAATAACCTATGTGATGTTATAAAAACTCCCCTAAATATTTGGTACAAAGAGATGAGCAAAGCGCACCTGGAAAAAAAATCTCGGTTATTAAGATGGGTCGAACATGATAGAGTATTCTTGTGTTATTCTTTACCTTGGTTTATATTGTATGATCACTAGTAGCACGTGTAAACTGTTAGAATCCTAGGCTAACATATACGCATCGTATTTCACTTTGTTTTATGGCCTGCCACTGATGTGCTCGTCCTCTCCCTGTACAGGATATGAGCTGTGAAATCGGTCAACTATCGTATAGTCGTTGGTTTGTCTCTCTCTGTTCTCCTCCCTGTTCTTTCCTTATCTTATCCCCTCCCAGTCCTGTGTATAAGAGACCTTCTTCCTCCTTCCCACCTTGCACTCGCACTCCCATTTTACTGTGTTTTGTGCCTCGGAGCTCCGATCCCTTTTTTTTATTGTTTGTTCATTAAATTACTTATTATCCCAGTATTCCTGCATCGGCATCTTCGCTCTTTTCCACAACAATTTGGCGTCACGAACAGGATTGCTGGAGACCTGTCAGTGGAACTCTGGGACGTTGAGGGCCCGGGACCAGGAACGGAGGAAACTCCTCGTTCCCCCTCTACCTTGAACCAAGCATTCAGAGATGAGAGGATCGGCGTCTAAGAGTGGATCTGATCGGCTTCACGTCTATCCAAGCGAACCTGGAAGGGAAGTGCTGATTCAGAGATCGGGTGAGAAGTAATTGTTCTTGTCTCAGACATATCAGTGACCAGTGGGTTGTTTTCCTTGTCGTCTACGAACGGTCCCGGGGCAGGACGGAGCACATACGTTAACCGTGCCTGTCAGGTCGGTGTTGATTCTGAATCAACAATGAAATTCCCGCTCCACAAGTGAGCCGGAAGCTTCTGGTAGGTAAACTACCAGAGGGGTGAGTTTTTTCTCCACCTTTTTGCTCCAGAGTAAGAAAAAGGGGTGCACGGGGACGCCTGTGTATTTTCTGACTTGGAATTTTGTGAAAACTTAGTGAAAAGTCAGAGTAATAAGTCTAACTAGATAGTGCTGGAGAAGAACCAGAGCAAAGTGGCTGCTGCTGTTCCCCAGGGGGGACCAATTGTGGACGACATGAGGAAAAAATATGGTCCAGATTGTCTTGACATGTTGGGAATTTGGGTTGAAAAGTATGATTTCCCAGCAGGGGGATCACTGAGTTTGGAGGAATTGAGAAACCTCCGGGATAAATTGAAGATAGCAGAGGGAAAGGTTACAAAAAAGAAAAAAACAAACAAATATGCAATTCAGATCATCAAAGATCATGAAAGGTGTTTTTCATTTTGGAAAACTGAAGCAGAAGTCAGGGACAGGAAACAAGTAAAAAAAACAAAAACAAACGTGTGAACAGCGCTGGGCGCTGGAGCACAGGGGTGACAGAGATAACGGCAGAGGGTGCACACACTCACACACACTCCCCAGAGGAGGGAGAAAAGGAGCCGCTCACACACGAGCATTCAAATGCACCAAATCGTCTGTATCCTTCTCTTACAGGCCCGAGGGACCCTCTCCTGGACATGCCTGTCTTCCCTCCTCCCGCCTGCCCTCATCCAACGCTACCACCGTACAACCCTGCGCACTCCAGCACCGACGCCGCAGCGTCGCCACGTTCATCAGGACTGCCGTCAACCAAACGGCCAGCCTCATCACTGCTTTCAGACAAGGGCTGCTCCCCCAGATCGCCAAAGCAGTTAACACAAGCTGCTGCGTGGGGATTGAAGATGCCCGGCTGACAGAGGTCCGACGTCATGCAGTGCACGCTGAGAGGCTTCTGCAGGAGGCCAGCGATGCAGAGGACAAGAAGATAAAGCGTGCCTCCCTCACCATGATGAAGCTCCTCAGTGACACAGCGAGACGGCCCTACAGGAACAACGACAACCAACGAAGGGCGACTAGCGGAGATAGAGGCGAAAAGGGGGCGTGCCACATCTGCGGCCGAATGGGTCACTGGGCCAGAGAATGCCCTGACAAAGGAAGACACCGCGGGCAGAACCATGCCCACCGCAGCCAAGAGAGTGATCGCGAGGGCCGGAAAAGAGGATCCAACTTAGAGCAGCTGAGGGGGGAGGGTGGAGTGCGGGACACGGCATGGACCCGGCGAGACGGACCCCCGGCCTACAGCGTTTTCGCAGGGAAGTGATGCACACACACACATGCAACACGCTTCTTGCAATGAAGAAATGCTTGCTGTCCCCTCTAACTTCCCTTCCCCTGCTGACAAATACACTGATTCATATTCTGATGTGGATTATTCGGAAACGTATACTGATTTACATGTTGAAGCTGATTTTTGTTCTGACAATGATTTAGGTTCGACTGATTGCTCTCAGCCTGACGGTGAGACATGCATTGACACTGACACAGAGTTCGAGGTTGATTTACGTGACCAAATTTTGAGCACCATTGACAGGTTTAGAGCGTCGTCACGTGCCGCCTCCTCCCACATACATGTTGTATAAAGAAGCTGCTTTTGAGAAACTGCCGCGGGTCACTTTTAGAATTATGGGTAAAAATATCACGTTCCTAGCCGATAGCGGAGCAACATTGTCGCTCCTTCGTGCAGAAGAACTTCCCCAGTGTAAAAAAAAAAGTGGGAGATATGTTTATTCTGTCGGGGCAGCTGGAACGAAGAAGAGAGAGCCTCTCACCACTCCACTTACTTGTATTGACTACGGCGACGAGACATGCACATCACAAAACCAAATTAAACACAGCTTTGTATTGTCAGAAGTGTGTCCGATGAATTTGTTGGGAAGAGATTTGCTTCTAGCCATGGGCATGAATCTCATCTCCACCCCCGACGGGTTGATTGTTGCCAGGTCATTATCTTCCTCGACCTTGGCTCAAATTCCTAAGCCTCTCTTGCATGTCTATCAGTGGTTGCTTCCCCTCGAGGCCCCAGAAGAATTGATAGTGGCGGCTAACGATAAGGTGCCAGGTGATGCTCACTTCATGAAAGCTCCCAATTTGCAGTGCAACTCGTGAAAGAAACAGTGTGTTTGAGAGTCAGTTTTTTTTTTTTTTTTTTTTTCCAAGCGTGAATGATGACCTCTTTGTTTCTACGTTGTTTTGGGGCCCCCAACGATGCGTTGCCTCTGTTTCACTCACACCAGAGCAGAGTGCATTTCTTTTTTTTCTGTCCGTGGGTCTACCCCACACATTTCACTTTCCAAGAGTCCAGGCGATGAGTGGAAGGACCTAGGTCCGTTTTTGACGAAATGCCTGTCGACCAAAGACTGGCACCGAAAGGAGCGGGGACACTTTTTTTGCATGTTTCACTGACACATCGCAGCTGCCCGAGGAACTGAGTGAGGTTCCCTCCTCACTGTGGGCTGCTCACAAATACGATGTGGGACTGATCAAAGGTGCCGAACCGGTGAAGATCACACCCAAAAGTGATATTCGGCCCAACCAGCCGCATTATCCTCTGAAGCCAGAAGCTGTTGAAGGGATCACTCCTGTTTTTGATTCTCTTCTCGAAGCAGGTGTCACTGTCCCATGCCCCGACTCGCCAGTGCGCACGCCCATGTTCCCTGTAAAAAAGGCCAGAGTTCCTCCTCAACGTGATGACTGGAGGGTTGTTCAACATTTGAGAGCAGTTAACGCTGCTGTCCACGCCAGGGCACCGAACGTGCCCAACCCACACACGACTGCCTAGCAGAGCTAGACACAATTTGCTCCCCCCGACCTGACCTGACCTGACGAACCCCTTGCTAATGCTGATTTTGTTTTCTACGCAGATGGTTCAGCATTCCGGGACGACAAAGGCGCCAACAGAGTTGGTTACGCAGTTGTCTCCGACTCGGAGGTCATCTGCTCTGACTCCCTTCCATGTCACCTCTCAGCACAAGGGGCAGAGCTGGTTGCGCTAACTGAAGCGTGTAGATTTGCAGAGGGCAAGTCTGTCACAATCTACACAGACTCCCGTTATGCGTTTGGTGTCGTTCATGACTTTGAGGCACTGTGGAAATGCAGGGACTTCCTCAAGTCAGACGGGAAGCCGGTGTTAAATCATGTGCTTATTGCTGACCTCTTGCGAGCCATACTTTTGCCCTCCCAAATAGCAGTGTGTAAATGTTCTGCTCACACTAACCTTCGTGACCCTGTTTCCCAGGGCAACGCCAGAGCTGACGCGGCAGCAAAGTCCGCTGCGAGGCAGCCTGCACCCTCGTCAGCCCCGATGATGACAGCCTCATTTGAGGAGGCTGATGCATCACTGGCTGAAATGCAGTCCCTCGCCACAGCGAAGGAGAAGGCCGCTTGGCGCTCCGCCGGCGCATGCTGGGACCACGTTACTGACATTTGGGTGGGACCAAACGGTAACCCGTGTCTGCCAAAACATTTATTTTCACATTTTGCTAAATTGACGCACGGTTTAGACCATGTGTCAAAAGGGGGGATCTTGGAATTAATTAATCAATTTTGGTTCACTGGAGGGTTTTCAGTCGTAGCACAGAAGCATTGTGAAGCGTGTTTAATCTGCCAGTGGAGTTGTTACAACACCTCAGTTATTGCTTTTGCCACTTCGATCTCCAGCTGTGTACCGGGGAGCCCCTTCACATTTAGGCCATCCATGTTCAGCACAAACTCTTCTCACATTTCTTGCAGAGGAACCTCTTGTCCTGCCACTTTCCAGCGATGTCCGCTCAGAAACTTGTGAGGATGCCTTGCCTTGTCTTGCCATGTGAAAAATGATTTCCGAGTAGGGTTCCAGAGACATTTACAATGAACAATTAGCTTTTCTCCTACAACCAGTGAGCAAATCTCCACCACATCCACACACACACGCACGCACGCACGCACGCACGCACGCACGCACGCACGCACGCACGCACGCACACACACACACACACAGGAGCAGCAGCTCTAATTGGCTGAGAGCTAAATATCTTCTTATCTTACTGGGTGTAAATGAATCTGTCCATTTTTTAAATGTCGAAATTTAACATTTGGTTTGTATTTTTTCAGATATTATTTCTATCAAATTCATTTGAATCAACAGAAGAAGAAAATCAGTGTGTAGTTCAAACTTTGTGCGTCTTTGTGTTCAGTTTTTCTGCTGTAGTTGTGCTTTTCTTTTCATTCCAGATGAATTCCACTCAATTTCCTTTTCAAACCTTGTAGGTGTTGAGTGAGCTGCAGCGCCCCCTGGCTACAAGTTTCATACTGTGACTCTGCCGACCGAGGTAAAAAACCAACAAACTCTGACACTTTGCTGAGGACCTCCTGGAGGAGCTGAAGGTGCAGAACCTTCTCAGGCCTCTCTGAGGAGGAACTTGCGGCTGTCGGTCCTCTGCTGCCCCCTGCTGGTCACACAGGCCTCTTACACCTCCGTTTGTCTGTTCAGCACATATTAAATTTTTTAATGGCTCTATAAACGTCACTGATGAGACGATTTTATGATTCCTGCAGTAAATTTTTTTTAATTCCAAATCTGTAAAAACCTTCTGATCAATGAAGACAGAGTTGATTAAAATGATTTCAAAATTGACCCGTTTGAGAAAAGCTGCACTGTGGCATTGTTTGCATGTTGTTTTAGCTCTCAGTGGCTTCATTTCGCATTTTTCTTAAAAGCTTCGTTTAGTGGTCCATTGTGGTCAATGGGACACTGAACATCCGCTTTGTGTGCCCGAGTTGTAAGAGGATCAGGTGCGGACATTTTAGCATTTAAATTATTATGGCTTATTAGCATAGGTAGGTAGTACCTCACCTGTCCGTTCTTTTTACAGTGCTTCCTGAACACCTCACTGGCACACTACAGCCGCCTGCTAGCACAAAGCTGCGCAGAGCCTCCTCGTTGTTCTCCTCACCTGGAGGACGCTTGGTGATCAAGACCTGTGGCCCAAAACTCGGTCCTATAAGATAAGTGCAGGAACACTGCCGCTTCGCCCGCACTTGATTGTGCTAGCCGCCCCGTACAGACGGTGGACGGTGCATGTTGCTTCCGTCCCACCTTGGTTTTACTTGTTGTTTTTCCGTTCTCGTTGTGTTTTTCTTCGTTTGCTTACGTCGCCACTGCTGACCCTCAGACAGCAGACGTTACACTATCAAGTCGCCGGTCCAGCTACAGTGGTGTGCGTGCGTGTATGCGTGTGCGTGGTTGGTGGGAACTTGGTTGGTGTGTGTGTGTGTGTATTTGCATTGTTTGTTTGTTTTTCTTGCTATTTCAGTACATTTGACAGATTTTAGGGAACTTTTAGTAACCAACTGTTTATCGTTTCTTTTGTAGTCGCTGAGAGCTGCTGGTGGTGGCGGTGTCCCGGGTGGTGGGCCCCTTCCAGTGCTGTGACCCGGGATTGTGGTTGTTTTCTTCTTTTTTTTTGCACTTCACTTTCTTTGCAGGTGTGTCACGTGTGAGTGGGGTGTTCCTTGTTTTCTTTGGTTCCTACCCCGTTTGGCCCCCTCATCGGTAAGCCTCAGTTTCTACACCAAGAATAAGGAGCTCAGTAGCTCCGTTTTAAGTGTTGGTCTGTTTGTTCCTTTTATTTTTAAATGTTGAATAAAAGTTGGTTTGATATTTTAAACATTCTGAACCACGTCTCCTACTCCTTCCTCGTAGAACTTACCTGTGTGCCTAATTATTACTTTTGTGTTTAGTAGAACTCCCTGGGTGAAATTCCCAGGGTGGCGTTGTCGGTTCCTTTTCATTTTGTTAAATTCCCAATATTAAATCTTGCTTTATCAGATAGCCATAACCACTCTCATCGCCACAGGATATTTGAGTCAACTGAGTCAAACTGTCGTGTCTACTTCCCAGTCTCAATAAACATGTTCACTACTGTGGCATATCGGACTTTCCCGCCGCGAGTCGCGCGTCAACATACTGCTGTGAAAGAGGGGTGACGTCACAGAACGCGAGGTGCATTTAGGTGCTGCTGCGTAAAACTAAAAGATTTTCCTGGGCAAATATTCATTTGACAGACGTAAACGAAGTGAAATATGACTTCAATTTAAGTTTGTTTTAGTTTGTTTTTATAAACACACAAAAAAGTTTGAGTTAGTTATCGTTTTTGAAAAAAGTTCTTGACTTCTACTTTAGAGATATTGATGACGAGTTGTTGTATATAAACGGTGTGACTATGTGGTTCGGCAAGCGGTGGTGCTGTCTGTACATAGCTTAGCAAACGGCTAGCGCTAGCACCCCCTTTCAATGCCAGAGTGAAAAGATCCACACGGAGTGTTATGACCCACGGGTGGGTCTAGGTGCCTCTATCTTTGTGTCTGTGTGTGTGTCTGACAGTGGATGACGCCTTGCAGGTGCGGTCCTGGATGTCGGCTGCTGATTGGACGCGCCACGGCTGAGAAGGAGGAGCAGTCGAGCCAGCCTGACGTCGTCCCTCCTCCGCTCCCAACTCTGCAGTTAGTCACTTCTGAAATTGTGTTAGAGCACGCAGCCGTAGGTAGTGATGGCCGATCGAGGCTTTGTTGAAGCTTCGACACTTGTTTCAAAAAATGGTTCATTACTCGAGGCTTCAATGACACAGTGCTCGAGGAGGTCATCTAGTGCTCAATAAAATGAAGTGCAATGGAAACGTGTTCATTGTTTCATAGATTGTTTGGGATTTGATTCGCCATGCATTTTTGTTGGACAACACTACATGCTTGTATGGTTCAATGCTGACACAATAAAATAAAAATGAAAAATAAAGACAATGTCTCTTTTTTGGCACGACTGATTGTAGTAGACTATAGCTCTTAGCCTGACAGTTTGTGCAATGAATTATATTATATCCTAAAACAAGACTAAATAGCCCATAGTTTAAAAATATGTTCAATAGTAAGTGTTCAGTGGGTCAGATGTCAAATGTGATCTATTTAAAATGTAGAATAGATGAGCTAAATAACACATATATAATACACATTGATGGGAATTGAACCGTCGCCTCAGTCTTGCAAGTCCAAGATTGTCATAATGTACCACAAACCCAAATCACACTCCCTTTTTTCATCTAAGCTGTTTGAGTAGCGTTAGCACACCGTGATTCCTCATCAACTACAGGCCTACACTTCAAATAATTATGAGAAAATCCAACGTAAAGAGAGCACTTCCATTAGGAAATAGTCAACATGAAATTTTGTCCTCTACTGACACCTGCTGGTCAAATTGAATAGTTGCAAATATTGTGAACAAGTTGTCATCTAATTCTAATCCTAAACAATATGGCCATTCGAAGTGAAGTATTAAGACAATTAATCAGGTTTGTACTGCTTGATTGAACACATTCATCCCGTTCCAGTGCACTAAAACCCACTTCCCTTCAGGACCGTGTCAGCGAAGCCAAAACTTCCTTGAGTGACGCTGTTTCCCAGCATGCAATGCGAGCTAGCGATTCACAATACTATTTCATCACAAACATGGATGTAAAAAATAAAAAGGGAAAAAGGGAAAAATGAAACTTCAGGAACAGCAACCATTGCAATACAAGCAGAACTGGGCCGAAGTTTTATATTATGTACACCATAATACAGCCTTCTGGTGGACAAGCCCTACTATTTAAGCCGTGTCCTCCTATGGCACTTCCGTGGGTGGAAGCGCATGGAAGAGGTCACGTGCTGGTTGTGCGTCACCCCTCGTGGCCCTTGCAGGGGATCTGCATAGCGTCTGATTCAGGTGAGTAAGTTTGCTGGCGAAAATAATGCACTACATGTCGATGTCACACTTTTTTTTTGTTTTGTATGAGCATTTAAAAAAAAAACAACAACATACTAATAATATGGATATTGACCATGTATGTTTTGGAGTTCAATGACAGAGGTTAATTAATATATATATAGTCAGCTGCTTTCGGTTGAGATATTAAATCTATTGTGATATGGAACGATAGTTCATAATGTACGTGTTACTTGCTTTGCAGATAAGCTGTACCCTATTTCTTGTGCTCCTGGTTATTTTAAAAGGCAGACATAGAACGTTGTTTGCTGTTGGAGGGCTACAACAACACTTCGATGCTACGCTTTGTGCCGTTGCTACGGACCCCAAACTCTCGTTCTTGTTGGATTCGGGTTCGGAGCAGACTGGTGGGAGAGTTTGTGTACAGGTTTTGCAAAGGAACGGTGTTTTCAGTTATACACACGCTCATTAAAGTGCCGACCATGGAGGAAGCTGGTGCCGCTGCACGCCGTTTCCAGCAGAATAACAGCGAAATTACCAAAATAAAAACAAATCAGAAAAACATCTCTTTGCTGTGCTTTTATTTACAAAGTTAAAATTCTTCTAACTTACAAAAAATGTGAACGAAAAGGTAGAAATATAAATACGAAGGAATACGTATTTGTTCAGGGGTGTGCAAAGCCGGAGCCCTGCATTTGCTGCGCTACCCTTTTTAAAAAGGTCTCCGTTGCGCGTTATTTTAATATGTCCATCTCTTTTAGAAGAGAAAGCATCGCCCCGGTCTCATCCTCTCTCCAAAAGTCAACATTCTTATTCGCGTTTGCCAGGTTGTTTCGCGCCGTCTGTTTTGTTAGACGACGTAGTTGTGCGGTCATGAGTCGCGAGAGCGAGGCGTGGCGCATGCGCACTCGCATTGTCTAGTTAATAGTCCGATTAAGGCGTATACATGGCAGAGAAATTGGAATTCCAATCGCATTATCTGGGTGTCTCAATCGGAGTTCTCCGATTCCAATCGGAGTTCTCAAACTCCAATCATAATCGGAGTAAGGTGTTTACATGCACGTGAGTTCTCCGATCATAATCGGACTAAGGCAATAATTCGATTTTCTCTAGTGCCATGTAAAGGCACTGAATGTAGTGGTTCAGACCAGACGCGAACAGGCGCGCGGCTCGTGCCCTTCATTTCAATGGAAGCGGAAGCGCCGCGAAGCGGAGCGCCGACGGATTTCGCGAGCGAGGCTCCAACTGGTTCACACCAGACACGAACAGCTCCGCGACGGTCGACAAGCGCTTCTGCTCAGCTGCAGTCTTTTTTCCTTTAAAAAAAAAAAAAAAAAAAAACATTTTCATCATCGCCCCCCCTCGCCCCGTAGCCAGCCCGCTCCGTAGCTTACTTTTGTGTGTGTGTGTGTGTGTGTGTGTGTGTGTGTGTTTAATCTCTCTCGCACTCTGATACAATGTACTGACAAATATAACATACAATTATGATATATGATCGAATTTGTCATTCGGTTTTTATTTTGAAATTAGTTTATTTTGAAAATTTACGTTACATTGCTCGGAAAAATGTGTCGCCTGAGCCTCCGCCCCCTCCGTGCCCATTGGCGGAGGGAGGGCTCATTGAAAAAAAAAAAAAAAATCGGCGTTCCTTCGGCGCGCCTGGGAAACTCTGAAATTATGAATAACTTAAGCTCGTTTTTGTCCAATTTGCCTGCATCAGCCCGTCATGATATTGTTAAATTAATTGAGAGCCACCCACTATTGTTTTCTGACCACCCCCGCCGTACGTCAGTTTTGCACCATGACAGAAGTAGAGGGACATGCCACAAGTAAGCAGCACGCACATAGAGTCAATATTGGGAAGTTAAGAAAGAAGCTTTGGCTCTCCTTCTGACAGTGCCCATCTTGATGATAATTTGGGGTTAGGTTTTTACAGACTATAATGCCCTCGTAGATGCGGTGGTCTCTGCTCCTCCAAGACTTCAATGTCCAGATTTGCCACAGGAAGGGGGGTTGATAATGTGTTGGCAGATGCGTTATCACGTGTACATGTGGACTAGCTGCGGAATTCTTATTTCGGGCGAACTGAGGTTTTTCTTGTTTAGTTTTATTTGTAGGTATGTTAATAGGGTTTAGTTCTTAAGAGAGGGGGTGTTATGACCCACAGGTGGGTCTAGGTGCCTCTATGGTTTTTTTTTTTTTTTGTGTGTGTGTGTGTGTGTGTGTGTGTGTGTGTGTGTGTGTGTGTGTGTGTGTGTGTGTGTGTGTGTGTGTGTGTGTGTGTGTGAGAGAGAGAGAGAGAGAGTGGATGACGCCTTGCAGGTGCGGTCCTGGATGTCGGCTGCTGATTGGACGCGCCGCGGCTGAGAAGGAGGAGCAGTCGAGCCAGCCTGACGGTCATCCCTCCTCCGCTCCCAAGTCTGCAGTTAGTCACTTCTGAAATGGCGTTAGAGCACGCAGCCGTAGGGGTGGGCTGCCATTTTCTTTGTCCCCTCTTTTCTCCTGTTTATTAAGTATGTAGGGAGGTTTGCCTTTCTGTATTTGGGTTCTCTTTCTTTCTTTAGTTAGTTCTTTAGGCGAGCTAGTTGGAGTTTGGTTTATTATTTTGGCCTGGGCCCACCCTGAAGCCTTTGCTGCCCACCGGTTAAGTTGTTTTGTTTATTTCATTTACTGATTAATAAAATGTTTTTTGTTGAAACTGCCAACTGCAGTGAAAAATTAATGAGGCTTGGGAGTGGGGGAAGGTGTCCCACACGTTGCGTCTCGGTCCCCCTCGACGGGACGTAACACAGAGTTTTCGCTGTGACAGCAGGTTGAGCTCCTACCGTGTTAGAGGTGACGTCGTCACATTAGCCTGTTCCATCCCTGCTAAATTCTTTAAAGAACTACCATTAGTAAACTTTTAAATTATAATACGCTCTACACTAATTGTAATTTCCTGCCCGTGGTTCTATATTGCAACAGTTGACGGCTCATATCAGCAGATAAGCAGCAACAATCTGGGCATTGCGGGTGATTCATAAATATGTCATTTCTTATTAATTAGCCCATAAGTGTCGTACACCAGTGTGACACCAAATGCTTGTTGCTGACAGCAGTGAAGAAATGACACTCTAGTGGTTCTGCACATTAGTATAAATAGAGTGATTCTCTATCATTACATCACAGGACGGCGGCACTCTGACAGATTCCATGAACCTGGACACTGATGATCCAGACTCCGGTCCAGATGACACAACAGGCCACAGTGGAAACGGGTCAGAGCATGGACTGGCTGCTGAAAGGATACAGGTAGGTGGCGCTGTCATCCCAAGTTGTGTGGTGTGGAGGATCAGGGCCAAAGTTCCAGATGCTCACAGATGTGACTGTGGATTCAGGAGGAGTGTTTGAAGGCTGGACTCCCAACAGTGATTGGCTGCTGAGGACCTCTCAATCACAATCAGGTTTTTTAGTGGCTGTGAGATTGAAAGTGAGTGAACATCATTAAATAAAGAGCTCCTGCAGGGTCCCAATTTGACTAGTACACTGCTAGGTGTGCTGCTTCGTTTTCGCCAAGGCCCTGTAGCATTCATGACTGACATTGAGGGAACGTTTCATCAAGTAAGAGTTTCCAACCAGGATGTAAACTTCTTACGCTTCCTCTGGTGGCCAGATGGGGACATTACAAAGGACCTACAAGAGCACAGGATGCTGGTCCACATCTTTGGGGCAGTGTCATCCCCAAGCCCCAATCCTCGACGACAATCAGCATGACTTGCCAGCCGAGGTTATAAACACTGTTGGTCAAAATTTCTACGTGGATGATTGTCTAAAGGCCGTCAGCACGGTGGAACAAGCAATACATCTGTACCAGCAGCTAACAGACCTGTGCGGTAGAGGTGGATTTAAGCTCAATAAGTGGGTGAGCAATCATCGCTCGGTGCTGGCCGCCATTCCTGAAGAGCAGAGAGCTAAAGAGGTAAAAACACTTAACCTTGACAGAGACCAGCTCCCTATGGAGAGGGCCCTTGGAGCTCAGTGGGATGTACAGCAAGATACATTCACATTCAGCATGAGAACCAAGCTGGGATGGGATGAGGAAATCCCTCAGGTCATGGTACATCCCATATATAGTTTTTCAAGCGCCAAACTACAACAAAGGAACTCATCTATAACAAATCTACAACCTTGTAAGGGCAAAATCTACTTGTTTTAATTCTGATTAATAAACTAAAGCTTATTCGATTATCATTATGTTGTTTTTTTTAAACGCTCATACAAAACAAAAAAAGTGGAGGGAGAGTAGTCTGAATCGGGTTCTGGAGCATTGCTCTACCTCATCCATCGCACTCATTAGCGTCACATCCACTTGTAGTGCATAATTTCCGCCAGCAAGCTTCTCCTGTTAGACCTTCCCCGAGGTGGTTGGTGGGGTGACGAGCACCCAGCACGTGACCTCTACGATGAGCTTCTACCCATGGAAGTACCATAGGAAGACACGGATTAAATAGTATGGCTTGTCCACCAGAAGGCTGTATTATGGTGTACATAATATAAAACTTCGGCCCAGTTCTGCTTGTATTGCAATGGTTGCTGTTCCTGAAGTTTCATTTTTCGTCCCTTTTTATTTTTTACATCCATGTTTGTGATGGAATGGTATTGTGAATCACTAGCTTGCATTGCATGCTGGGAAACAGCGTCACTCAAGGAAGTTTTGGCTTCGCTGACACGGTCCTGAAGGGAAGTGGGTTTTAGTGCACTGGAACGGGATGAATGTGTTCAATCAAGCAGTACAAACCTGATTAATTGTCTTAATACTTGACTTGGAATGGCCATATTGTTTAGGATTAGAATTAGATGACAACTTGTTCACAATATTTGCAACTATTCAATTTGACCAGCAGGTGTCAGTAGAAGACGAAATTTCATGTTGACTATTTCCTAATGGAAGTGCTCTCTTTACGTTGGATTTTTCTCATAATTATTTGAAGTGTAGGCCTGTATCTGCACACAATTTGGAATTCGTCCCAGCGCCCTGAGCTGTAAATTTGGACGGTGTGAAATGAAAATGGCCATCTGCAGCAGAATGAAAGTGAGATTGCATTGTCCAGGTAGGAGGACAGCAGTCAGTCATGTTTCACCTCCAGTCAACACGCAGTGGTTCACATGAAGGTCCAAGAGGCCTACAGACCTGCACTGAGTCTGGACGTGGCAGTACAGTTGGATCATTGTCTTTGTTGTGTTGTTTGGTCATTGTGATCCAATGTAATATGAGAGAAGGACGAGTGCAGTTATATTGGAGTGAGTTTTTTAGAGTGTAATAGAAGTTATAATGCACAGTCTGTTTTTATGAAATGTTCTATCACCTGGCATCCATCCATCCATCCATCCATCCATCCATCCATCCATCTTCTACTGCCGTATCCGGAGTCAGGTCTCGAGGGCAGCAGCCTCAGCAGAGACCCCCAGACTTCCCTGGACCCAGTCACCTCCTCCAGCTCCTCCAGTGGGACCCCAAGGCTTCCCAGTCCAGCCCAGAGACCTGGTCAGCACTACTCTGACTCCCTGAGTCCCTGCTGCTCAGGTGAGGCTTCAAAGATCTGGCTGCACCTGATTGGACGGTCGTGGAGGATCTCCTTGGTCTCCTTGGTCTTCTTGGTCTTCTTGGTCTCCAGCTGTTTGACCTCATGCTCTCTGTTGACCTCCTCACTCAGTCCCTCAGTGATGTAGAGCTCAGTGTAGATGCTGTTGAGGAGAGTTTGACTTCCTGCTTCTTCACCTTCAGTCACACGTTCACATCTCCTCTCCAGACTGATCTTCTGCTGCTGTAGAAGCTCCTGCAGACCACCAACCTCTGGAGCTGAGAGAAGGTTGGAGAAGAAAACATCAGTGTGACAGTGTGAGCATCATTTTCTGTCCACGACTTGAAGCTGAAAGCATCCAAACTCCATTTTTCAGCTGATGTGGTGAAGCTGCTGTTGTCTGACCGTTTGCTCTAAATGTCCTCTAGTGGATCTTCTGACTGGAGGTCCTGACCACGGTTATAATAGTTAACGAAAACGAACAAAATAACGAAAACTTCAATTGAAAAAAACAATTGTCACGTTCCCAGGGGTTATGATTTTGGTACCTGCCTCGTTGGGCTTCGAAGCGAGCAGAGCTGAGACCATAAGGGTGACGTAGCAACGTTCAGGACACTGATTGGCCAAAGGCAGTCTTTCACGAAAGACCAAAACCGCCATTTTTAAAAGCCTTGCGTGTGGATTTTTACATTAACACATATTAAAAACTGAAAAGCTTATGAAACTGTACCATGGGTGAACAAAGAACTACAGACGTTTCTGTTCTCTGTGGCCGAAGAAAAAGCACAATGCAGACAGTTGTGCAGAAAGTTTAGTGTTAGCTAAAATATCGGGCACACAGACGTACTTATTATGTATACATTTCTTTCCATTGTAACAGGTGCTACAAGATCTGCAATCCATTACCTAGAATTGGTTTTCCTTAAACTGATGTACAGGATTACTAATCTGACTTTGATGGGCAAATTTGACAACAGAATACAATTATGAAGCACTAAAACACAGGACCACAAAACAATTAAATGCATGATGAAATAATGATATGCTTTGTTAAATGAAATAAAATGGCATTTTCAACTAAGCAATAAAATAGTCGGTGGTGCAGTGGTTAGCGCTGCCGCCTCACAGCAAGAAGGTCGTGGGTTCGATTCCGGGGCCTGGACCTGGGACCTTTCTGTGTGGAGTTTGCATGTTCTCCCTGTGTCTGCGTGGGTTCTCTCCGGGTTCTTCGGCTTCCTCCCACACTCCAAAAACATGCACGTGAGGTCAATTGAACGTTCTAAATTGTCCGTAGGTGTGCATGTGAGTGTGAATGGTTGTTTGTCTCTATGTGGCCCTGCGATGAACTGGCGACTTGTCCAGGGTGTCACCCTGCCTTCGCCCTAAGACAGCTGGGATAGGCTCCAGCAGACCCCCGTGACCCTGACCTCGGGACTAAGCGGGTATGGAAAATGGATGGATGGATTTATTGAATGAATGACACATTTTATTTCACTCGTGGTTTATGTAATTACTATTTTTTGCTCCATAGCTTTCATGATTCAGCATTACATGTTAAGCGTGATGAATTGCATGAAAAGAGAGAGCACTCGCTGATAAATTAACATGGTGTGCTGTTTAATTCCATGAGAACGACAAAATATTTGCAGATTTGTGTTAGCTACACACATCGACAGGTGCAAGAGAAAGGGAGGAACTTTCAAGATCGTTGAGTTTTTGTTTTTTATTTTTTTTTTAGTTCTGATGAAATAAATAGACCAATCATTTCATTCCTTTGTCTGCTTTCCAAAGAGGTTATTAATTAAAAAAATATGTGTGGCAGTACTGTTATGGTCCATAGAGAGTTGCTTCAAAGAATTATCATTTATTATTCAGTGGCACATTGCTCACTTGTTTAATACACAAATAATAGTATATTATTATAATAATACTATTTTATTAATATAATAATAATAATAATAATAATAATAATAATAATAATAATAATAATAATAATAATTATTATTATTATTATTATTATTATTATTATTATTATTATTATTATTATTTCTAAAATTTCCAAACAACAATCGTCAGTTGTTCCGTAAAAAATACATTGATTTCCATGTTGAATTTTGTACGGTTTGTGAGCGCGCACGTCTGTCAGTGACGGTCTCCACACTGACACAACTGCGCATGCTCTATTATCCCATCAATGCGGAAGTCAAAAAGTTTTTGGGAGCCATGCGCTGGGTGAGCAACTTCATTGAAACCAATGGGACGCCATCTTGGACTCTGGGGGCTTGCCGCACTGTCACGCAGGTTGTGACGGAGCGGGCCGGCGACGCACAGGTATGACGTGAATGATTGACAGCTACCATTCGTTCCCGTTCGTGAGAGGATTAAAAACAAACAGACACCATAATGGCATCAAAAAGGAGTTATCCCAGCGGTGCGGAAAAACGGAAGGAAAAGAAAACTGATCAAGAAAAACTTGCAAAGGGGAAAGGTAAGTTATTTGTTTGTGATGTGGGCTGGAGAGGTGGAGGGGAAACGCTGTTGTCCCCCCCCCAAGTTTGTTTATTTGTCCTGCTAGCCAGCTAGCTAGCTAGCGTCGGATAAATGTTAGCTGGCTGGCTAATATTTGTTCGTCATGAATCAGCGTTTTTGTTTGTTTTATGAAAGTTGACCATGGGAATGAGTGATTGACTCCACACCCGTTTATTCACATTCTAACAGGGAGGGCGGGAGTGAAGGAGGGCATGTTGTAGTTGTTGTTGTAGTCAGTCCCCTGTTATTGTTCAGTGGAAGTTGTCTCTCACATATTTGACTCTTAATGTTATTTTAGCCTTAACTTAGGATGAATTTACTAAGCTTAGTTTGTATTTTGTAGGCCCTTCATTAGAAATGTGCTACTGTTTTATAATTCAAAGAAATATTTTATGGAAATACTTTATTTGGCATGGTGTTGACTATTTTAGACTGTTGTGGCAGTGGGTAATTTATCTTAGTTTTATTACTTTAACTAGTACAGTGTGTAAAGTAATGCCAAAAACTCTTAAAAATGACAGTTTTGTAATTGGGTAAAAGCTTTAAAGGGACACTGCAACCATAATGTTTAATTTAAAAACAAATGAATTTTTAATTTTCCTATATTACTGCAACATCACTGTAATAATAAAATAGGAAAATGCGCTTCTGATCATTTTTGCTTGATGGTCTAATGAGCTTTGTCTCTGCAGGAGCAATTCTAAAATATGTTGGCGCTCCAGACATTGAGCCAGAGGGATCTCCCGAACATCCTGACCAGGAAGCTCCAGGACCAACACGTTCCTCAGAACCTCCTTCTGTCCAGGTGAATAATGTTTGTTATTCTTAGTAGCTAAGCTGATAAGTGTGGGAAGAAACTAAGGCAATTAAGCATTATTTTGATTGTTGGTTTGCTTTTTAGTGTTGCACTTGTTGGTTTGTTGGATTTTCATATTTAAAGTAAGCATTTTTTTTTTTTAATGAATACTCAATCTGTTGTATTTATTGACATATAGAGGATTCTTTTCCTAGTATTATAGTGTTTGTTTGTTTTTAAATCAGTTTAACTTGCCTGAGTTGCTCAACTGAAGATGTTTAATTTTACCTGTAGCCTGTTTTGCTCACGAGGTGTAATAGATTGTGGAATCTTAGTAGACCTTAGTAGAGGCACGCTGCTGAGAGTGGCAGCGTTCAGCTCTGATGACCGTGGTGCTTGTAAATAAGGCAAATGCGCCATCTAGTGGGATGCAGCATGTTTATTCGTGTTGGAGCAATGACAAGTACTACTGACAAAACAAAAGATGCACAGGGTAAAAAAAAATAATCATAAACTCAAGCCCAACAAAGATAACAGATGGGCATAACTGTAACATTACATAGTAATGATTACTAGTACTACCAAAATTTCTCTATTTTACTTTTCAACTCCAACTTGAACTATTCATCCCCTTTTTTCAGCAGCCATTAAGACAAAAGGATGACACTTATGCATTGCATCAAACTGTGATGCACAAAATAAATTAAATTAAATCAAAACAAAAAAATAAAGTGTGCATTAAACAGGGGGCAGTGCAATACAGTACAGGACTCAACTGATATAGTGCAGTTAGGCAGTATAGCCTATAACAGCTGTTCAGCATCCATAGTAATCCACAGTCAGTGCCATAATCATCCAGTCAGTGTCATATTCATCCATAGTCAGTATAATATATATGATATCGCGCAGACCCTCGTCCTCCACCACATTAATTGGCCTGCAAGCCGTAGCCACACCCATTTAGCCCCCGCTGTTGAAAGTTGGCGTGTGGTGGACGCGGCCAGTGGTCTCCGTGCCACACCATCCAACGTGGTTTGCTTTACCTCAGAAGGGGGCGGAGGGCTCTCCGCGTCAGCTGTATGCTTCGCAGACAAGTGAAACGTAAGACTGCTCGTACTCCGGTGGAAACTAAATACAGCTTTACAGTAAATGCATATCACTTTTGTCCTGTCAAGACTGCCATCTGGCAGGGTTTTGAAGTGGAACTTTCCATTTACAATCGACGCCTTATCCATGTTAGTCCTTTCTAGTGCTCATCTACGCTCAGTGTCTTTTTCTTTTTTTTGTTGTGCTTACAAGCCGCCTGCAAGCGTGTGACTGTGTGCTGTGAGTCAATTCATTTCCCGTTTCCACAATCTACGGAGCGGCCAAAGGTTCAAAAAGCACCGTGTGCATTAATCGCGCGATGAAAAAAATTGTCGGCGATAAAGCGGCGTTGACACCCTTACTTTTTATATGAAGAAACGGACCAAATTTTTCCAACCAATTGTTGGCCACTTCTTTGAACTTGTGGATGAATGCTGTGCATCCCACATGGAACGCCAACCTTCCTCTGATATTTCCATGCTTAGTTCTTTCTGCCATTTGGCTTTGATGTATCCTGCGTTTGTTGCTGTTCTGTTTCTGAAGGCCCTGATAGATTTTAGAAATGATTTTTCTCTTCATCTTTTTACAGGCTTCGATCAGAATATCTATCACTATATTGCCCTCTCCAGATGATGTTGGTTTGATTCTTTTATCATAGTAATCTCTTAATTGCATGTATCGAAAGAAATCTTTGTTTCCTCGTCCAAATTCCTTTTTCAACTCTCCAAAACTTTTTAAAACCCCCTTGTGAACGAGTGTGCATACTGCAGTTATACTCCTATCCCACCATCGTCTGTACTCAATGTCTGTGGTTCCTGGTTCAAATCTGGGATCAAATGGCGCTTGGACGCTTTGTCGTGTTTACTGCAAGAAGTCCAGTTTGGTCTGCTTTACTTGCTTGGTGCTGGCGCTGGCAGCGGATTCCTCCGACAACGTGGAGCCGCTGGGTCTGCGTTTGCGATTGGTTGGAGGAAGAAATGACCGTAATATTAAGCTACATGATTGGCTATGATGAAAAAGGAAGTGAAACTTTTTCTATCAAACTTTTTATCCACCCCTTTTTTTCCTATCGCAGCACACGTCTATCGATCGATATATATCGTTATGGAATTATCGTCCAGCCCTAGACGGTCCCGTCTAATGTTATCTTGAGTCTGCCTACCTGTTATAAAACCTGACTGATCCTCATCTATCAAGTCCGGCATAAAACTTTCAAGTCTTTTTGAGATGATTGAAGTAAAGATCTTCTAGTCAACATTTAAGATTGAAATGGGCCTATACGATTCACAAAGTTCCTTATTTTTCCCTTCTTTTGGAATAACTGGAATGACAGCCTCTTTCCATGAGGGAGGCCGTTTGCCCTCTGTCAGAGTCAGATTAAAAGAATTTAGGAGTATCGGGGTTAATTCTTCTCCAAATGTTTTATACCACTCACTAGGAAACCCATCACTACCTGGCGCTTTGGTTGATTTTAAGCCTGCTAATGGCAGCATCTATTTCTTTTTTGGTTATACTGGAAATGAGTTTTCTATTTTGCTCATCTCCAATGGCTGGTAGGTCCAATGAGTCAAGGAATTCTTTCATCTCACAATCTTCTTCAGCCGTGGGTTGGGTATATAGATTTTCATAGTAATCTTTAAAAACCCTCTCTATTTCTTCAGGTTCAAGTAGTAGCTGTTTCGTTAATGGGTCTCTAATTTTACATATTGCATGAGAATCTTGCTGGGCCTTTATTCCTATTGCTTAATATTTGGTTGATTTACAGCCTGATTCATAGTGGGTCTGTTTAATGAATTTCAGCTTTTTTTCAACATCTAGACATCGTCTATTTCCCTTCTGACACCGATTATTTGTTGTAACACTATCGTCCTCATTGCTTTTGTGTTGCTGTTCCAGAGTTGTTCATTGGTTTACCAGCTTCTTGTAACCTTCTTCTCTATGTGGCAGGTGGGTTTGCCCCCACCTTCGCGTCATCAATCACATCTGCGCCGGAGTGCAATCTTTGCGTCCCTCAGTGCGTTTACATGGTACTAGAGAAATTTGAATTATTGCCTTCGTCCGATTATGATCGGAGTTTGAGAACTCCGATTGGAATCGGAGAACTCCGATTGAGACACCCAGATAATGCGATTGGAATTCTAATTTCTCGGCCATGTATACGCCTTAGTCGGACTATTAACTGGACAACGTAAGTGCGCACGCGCCACCGCACAACTACGTCGTCTAACAAAACAGACGGCGTGAAACAACCAGCAAACGCGAATAAGAATGTTGACATTTGGAGAGAGGATGAGACCGGGGCGATGCTTTCTCTTCTAAAAGAGATGGACATATTAAAATTACACACAACAGAGACCTTTTTTAAAAGGGTAGCGCAGCAAATGCAGGGCTCCGGCTTTGCGCAGCCCTGAACAAATACAAATTCGTTCGTATTTATATTTCTACTTTTTCGTTCAAATTTTTTGTAAGTTAGAAGAATTTCAACTTTGTAAATAAAAGCACAGCAAAGAGATGTTTTTCTGATTTGTTTTCATTTCGATAATTTCGCTGTTATTCTGCTGGAAACGGCGTGCAGCGGCACAAGCTTCCTCCACGGTCGGCACTTTAATGAGCGTGTGTATAACTGAAGACACCGTTCCTTTGCAAAACCTGTACACAAACTCTCCCACCAGTCTGCGCAGTACCCGCATCCAACAAGAACGAGAGTTTGGGATCCGTGGCGACGGCACAAAGCGTAGCATCGAAGACATTGTGTTGTTGTAGCCCTCCAACAGCAAACAACGTTCTTGTCTCATGGTTATCTTTTAAGATAACCATGAGCACAAGAAATAGGGTACAGCTTATCTGCAAAGTAATGATGTAATATCATAATGATGTAATATGTCAACCGAAAGCAGCTAACCAGCTAAAAAGGCTCACTCCACCCCCTACTGTTGGGAGGAGGACACGTTCCCGTCAGTAATTCAAATTTCTCAGCTGCATGTATAGGGGGACAAGGTGAGAACTCCAATTGGACGAGAAAACCAAATTATTGCTTAGTCCGATTAAGCTCTGCATGTAAACGCACTGATTACACCTGCGCCAGAGTGCAGAGTGAAAGCAGCTCTTTTAAAAAGAAGCGCAGGCTGGAGTCAGCACTCTGTCCTCTGGCGTGTCCACGCTGAGAACTTCGCAGTTCTTAGCATTTCGGCTAGCAATCCCAGAGCGGGCTGGGCCATAAGCGCAGCCGGAGGAGGAACCCTGGCGGGTGCCCGTTCATCGGGAGGTGGTGCTGTGTGTGCGTGATCGTTGTGCATTCACCGCTTGGCTGTTAAAGCCGCAGCCCCCCCCCCCCCCCCTCCTCTGGCGCTTGGCGGGGAGGCTTCCTTTCAGTTGAACACCGGTGCGCCGAGACGGGTACTGGAAGGACGCTGGTCTCAACCCCCTGCCTGGGTGCAGTCGCTCCGTCTTCCTCTGTTTTCTCCATTCCCCTCTGTTACTGTTGCGGCGGCGATGTCCAATGTCGCAATCAATTGCCGCACCAGTCTAGCCGGGTAACAGCGGTGTCACCACCACAACGCGGACACTTTTCCTTTGATTATGGTTTATTTGGTTTAGACAATTCAGTTTGTCTGTTTCTTTTGTTAGCGTAACCACTTTCTTTGGTTGGTTTTCTTTTCTTTGTTTTGTTGTGAAATTTTGGTGAAACTTTGGGTTTTCTATTGAGTAGCGATTTTGTTATAGTTTGATTTCCTTTTTTAGTTCATTAATATCTTGTTCCCCAGTGATCGTTACCTTTTTGTTTTGGGTTTTGGTCCTGTGTGTGTGTGTGTGTGTGTGTGTGTGTGTGTGTGTGTGTGTGTGTGTGTGTGTGTGTGTGTGTGTGTGTGTGTGTGTGTGTGTGTGTGTGTGTGTGTGTGTGTGCGCGAAGAATAAATAAAAGTTTTCCTTTCGTTCTAACTGTTTAACGCTTGCCTGGGTGTCTCAAGGTATTAGTATGTTAATTTTGTTCTCTTTTCTTTAGGACAGGAGTTGGCGTAGCGTGAATTTTGGTTTGTAGTGATTCCCTTAGCTTTGTTTATTCCCTTTTTTGAGTTTTCTTTGGTTTCTTTGGCCCTGTTCCCCTTATTTTCTAATGTTGAACAGTCTTTTTGGTATGGTACTTATTTCCTTGACACTCAGGCAGCTAAACCTGGTCTATTTTAAATTGTTGTCAAATAAAGTTTCATTGGAAGTCCGTCTCGTCCTCTTAAATTTCAAAGCGTAACGAACCTGTGTAGCCCGAGGAATTTTATTATAGTTTATTTCCTGGGGTGCAACTCCCCAGGTGGCGTTGTCAGGCAACCCCCCCCCCCCCAATTTTCCTTTATACCCACCATCTGAATTGTCTCTACCTCCGCCAGACCCTCCCCCTCGCCACATCTAGTCTTTTTTTGATAGGCTGCCCTCGCTATTAACCTCCCTCTCATCACAGCTTTAATTGTGTCCCACAGTATGGTAGTGTCTACTGGACTATCTATGTTCTCCTCCATAGAGCATTTAATCTCTTTCTTAACCTCCTCCAGTGTTTTTGGATTATTTAGCATACCCACATTTAATCTCCAAAGTGTGTTTTTCTTCCTCTTATTTAGACATATAATAAGGTAATTAATACTGTGTCAGTACAAGTCAGTCGTTCCTATTTTACATTCCTCTATTCTGTATCTGTCTGTAATGTTAATTAAAAAAATAGTCCTCTGTAACGGGTGGAGGTCCCTCCAAACATCAAACATCCCGAGTTCGGCTAGAGAGACGTTGACAAGTTTCGACAGGCGGGTCTGACTTCTGTTGCCATTAGTTGTGTCGAGTTTAGCTTTTAAATCATGTTAATTTAGCTCTTGCTGAGAGAGATGTGTTTCCTGTAGCTCAGGCATGGCCAAACTACGGCGTGTCTCTGTCCGGCCCGCGTGAAGGCAGTCAAAAATCTAACCTAACTTAGAAATGACACTTGAACCTGCAATGAGTATTTTAGTCGTTCTAAATGAGTCCAACGTTAGAAAAAAAGGAGCGACCCGGACTTCCCACAGTCTCTTTTCTATTAACATGGGAATTCAATTTTAATAATTTGTCAACTAAAAACACCGGTCATACTAGAACACCCCTACCAGCTTTCTTCCCTTTATTCTCTGAATTTAATCAAAGAATCTTTGAAACTCTTGTAGCTTTTCTCTGGCTCGTGTCGCTGCTGATGCGTAGCCCCTCCAGGATCCCTCCTTGCACTGCCACTCCGTCGTAGTGCGGGGCACCGAGTGCCGCAGGCCCCTCCGCACCCGTCGCCACCGCCGTCTTCTCCGCCAGGCCGCGTCTCGCCAATTCCTCCTTTACCTCCTCTGCGCTGTTGTAGGTTCGAGTTCCCGTATCCCAGTGGGTCCTCATCTTGGTGAATGGCGTCTGGAAGCGGATGCCCTTCTCCTTCAGGATTCTTTTAGCAGTGTTGTACTCCTTTCTCTTTTGGACCCTCTCTGTCGCGTAATCGTGATGGAATGACGGTACTTTATTCTCCAGTTCTATTTTCTTTGTCCATAGCTCTCTCAGGACCCTCTCTTTGGTAGTAAATTCCAGAAAGTTAACAATGATGGGTCTCGGTTGGGCACCGTCCGCTGGCTTCTGTGCAAATGAGCAGTGTGCTCTCTGAATTTGGAAATTAAAATCTGCTGGCAGGTGCAGTTTGCTTTTCAGCAGGTCTTCCACAAACTTGGCCACAGATTCTCCCTCCTCTCCTTCAGTGACTCCATAGATACGTAGGTTGTTTCTCCTCGGCCTGGACTCCAGGTCACTTAACTTGTCCTGAAGAGCTTTTTGTTCTGTGATATGACCAGAGCGTCATTAGCTTCCTGTGCCCAACGTTCTAGCTTTTCAATCCGCGACTCAGCCTCGTTGATCTTGCTGGTTTGGAGCTCCTGTTCGGTGACGACTTTCGCAAGTTGTTGATTTATTTCGTCTTTGAAGTCGTCCAAGTCTTTTTCCACGTCGTTCCTCAGTGTTTCTCCAAACGTGCGAAGGACTTCTTTTGATTCCATTTTTAAATCCCGTATCTCCTTGCTAATAATTTCTATGTCCGAGCCCTTTTTCGCGTCGTTAGTCACGAGGAGTTCGTTTCGCCATCTCCCTCTGTTTCAGAGCAAGCTGGTAGTTCCGCCATATTGTCTGTTACCGTGTTTCTGTTTTGGTTGAATCGAGTTTTCCTTCCCATTCCAACGTTCCCCTGATCACTTTGTAGTTAATATGATATCTGACAATAGTTATTCAAGTTTTCGGGGAGTTTTTACCCTGGACGGTCGAGAGCCCTGGTGTTGCGCAGTCTACCACTTTATGGCCAAACCAGAAGTCCCTTCCCTCTAGCCTTTTCGAGGGGGAGGTGGCTAGACTCGGCTCTTGTGGGACGAGAAGCAGAAGGCCTGTCCGATCGGGGGGAAGATGAGATGACATTTTTGTGGGTCAACACAAACTCATCTGCGAGGACAGCAGCCTTGGACAATGACAACACTTTCAAGTCATTTTTGACATCATTTGCTGCACACCATTTATCAAAGAGGTTGCTTTTCTCCCATGCAAACTCGACAAAGGTTTGACCACTAGATTTTCTATGGTTCCTAAATTTTTGCCGGTAGGGCTCAGGAACAAGCTCATAAGCAGGAAAAATTGCTTCCTTTCCAACATCATATTGCAGGCTGTCTTCTAAGAAAAGAGCAGACACCAACTCCTGTGCTTTTCCCACCCGCTTGCATTGGAGAAGGACAGGCCACATGTCTCTTGGCCAGTTGAGTGGCGAAGCTATTCGCTCCAAGGCACTGAAGTATGAATCAACTTCTGCCTCACGAAATGCTGGCACCAGAAAAATGTTTTTACTGGGGCTGGGCAACGATTAAAAATTTTAATCGCAATTAATCGCATGATTTACCTGATCAATCACGATTAATCACGTCGTATACGCAAAAGCCAATAATGAATTTAAAAGTTTAAAAAGTCTTTCATACACTTTAATTTAAATGTTCTGCCATATAAACAAAAGCACCATAACATTTATCGTGCAAACACTTAACATCAGCACTTTACACAGAAACATTTTTAATGTAAATCTAAAGTTAAAAAAAATGCAAATACAAAATTAAAGCCTATTGCCAATGCCAGGGCATTACTGTTATCCTGTTCCTTATGAAAAATAAAATCCTGAGCCACAATAATAACAGGCAATTTCTGAGGTAACAGCAGAAACATTTTTCTTTTATCAGGGAGCAGCATAACCAGTCTGCGTTCCCTTGCAAATGTCCCAGTTAGAAAGGGTGAGGCACAAAAACGTTCACTTTTGGGTTTTTCTTCACAGGGGACTAGAATGTAAAGTCCACATTTATACTGGAGTTCCTTTGGAGAATCTCACTCAACTCAGTGCAGCTTGTCAGTTCCTGGAACTTGACGGCCAGTTATTTTAAATGTACTGCCATTTGAATTAAAGTGCCATAACATTTACTGTGCAAACACACTTTTAACATCAGCATTTTTGAACAATTAGCAGCTAAGAAAAAAAAATAGTGTCAATTTAAACTCAACTTAAACAATGTTATCAAAGCAATACAAAATTAAAGCTGTAAGCAGCGTTTGCGGGACTGAGCCCACCTGGCCACTGCCTGCCGTGACGTCCGCCACCTGGCCACGAGCCCCCGACACCTGCCGACGCTTCCCAACGCCTGGCGATTCCGCCCGAAACCCGCCGATGCCCCATTACTGACGCCGTTAATGACACATCAAGCACTGACTTGACATTACTGACTTGACATTTAGAAAGATTTGATTTCTAAATGTGATTGATTACTGTATCATTTTGGAGATAATAAGCCTTAAAGTTGGCTTTTTGTTTTGTTTTGTGACAGCTCCAATATTCCATTTTTACTGTACAATAACATCAAATTGCTCCATAAGCTCTGTCAATGGTTGGTACAGTTGACCTCAGGACAACCTTGAATATATCTTCAATCATTATAAGGCATATTTAATGTACCATTTTGGAGATATTAAGCCTCAAAGTTGTTGTTTTCCTCTTTTTTTTTTAGCTTTTCAAACAGGCAAAAAGGGCCCAGTACTCAATTTTTTACTGGACAGTAACATTGCTTTGCTCCATAATTTCTGTCAGTGGTTGGTACAGTTGACCTAAGGAACACCCTGACTATATCCTCAGTCGTTATTAAGCATATGTACAGTATCATTTTGGAGATATTAAGCCTTTTTGCGACAGCTCCAATATTCCATTTTTTACTGTACAATAACATCAAATTGCTCCATAAGGTCTGGCAATGGTTGGTACAGTTGACCTTAGGACAACCTTGAATATATCTTCTCTTAATATTCTTGAATATTCTCACTTAATGTACCAGCTCCTTCCTGTAGATATGATATGTACAGTTAGTTATTCTTTGTTTGAAGCAAGTGTTATATTATATATGTACCGGTACTTCTTGTTAATTTGAAATAAATACTAACAAACATAATGTCAAAACAAAAACTGAACAAGTCAAACAGGAGCAGATCATAAAACAAGGAGGCTTTGTACTAAAATTTGAATAAAATATAAACAGGGAGTTGTCTAATGTCGTCAAGGAAGCCAACATTACGTTACCTGTTGATCAGCATGTTGACTCAGAAAATCCTCAGGCTCCTGCTGCGACATTTCATGTGGGGCGACGGTTGTGACTTCACTGCTGGTCCCGTGAGAAACTCAAATCGGTCCCTCACGTTTGTGTTGCGTGGCATTGGTTAGGACATTGAGAGGCATTATAGTGTGGTTGTGTGCACCAAATCGGACTCGGCTTCTAGCTCGATAGCCGTGCATAATTTATGCAAACGCAGTGCTCTGTTTATGTGAACTCACGGAGTCCGACTCCTTGCACATGCTCATCTCGACTCGATGGATTTATGAGCTTGATGACAAGTGTCACAAGTGTGTATTTTGTATTGGATTGATGTACTGCAATTCTAGTCATGTGAACAAGCAATTAGCATTCCTAGTTATATGTGGCATGACGAAATACTGTACTACCAAGTTTGTATTGCAGTATCTTCAGTTTATGGGGTAGAGGGTGCTCAAATTGGATTGATTGAAGATGTAGTTTAGGTATAATTTGCTTGTTTTTATCAAAATTTAAGTTGATTGCAGTTCAAGGTGGCACAATCCTATCAGATGTTGTCATTTTGTCACGAAGAACACTGGTATTTGATGATTATTACCATAAGTACCACCATGTTGCAGGCATTGTGGTTACAAGTTTCACTCCAATTTTGATTGTTGTCTGTATGACTAGCAATCCGTTGAGCTGTCTAGGGTTATCATTCAGATAAGGTGTCACAACTTTTAATTGCATGGGAACTTTGGGATCCATGGCAGATGGGCATTGTAAAAAAACGGATCTTGAGTCGGAAGGCTAGCTTGTCCTAATTGTGACCTTAATATGATGATTTTTTTTCCCTGCCAGATTGAGGAGAAATTAAATGGACATCCAAACCGGGGCCAATAATGGATGAGCTGGATGATGTCACAGTATCAATTTTAAATGGTATGTCATGTGTAGGTATGAAAAAATTTCCATTACTGTGATTTGTCCGCTAAGTAATTAAAATAACTGTATGCTGACACTTATTTCAAAAAGAAGTATTTTACAAATTTGAGACAAAATGTCTAAACTGAATTGCATTTACAATTAATTCTGATAACAGAAATTGGCACAAAACAAACTTGGTTTGACTTGTCAAGTTGAATTAAATTCATTAGTCAAAAAAATGTATGAGTTGTTAAGTTTAAAAGGTTTGTTAATGATTGGACTGTCTTTATAGCTGCCAACATCGATGAAGTCTTGCTCCACACCCTCCGTCGTGATGATTTGAGAGACCTTTTTCCTGGACCAGAACACTTTCTCAGGAGGAAAAGGATTTGGGCCCTTATTAGTGTAGATGTGATTGGTTACCTACTTTGCTCTGAAAACATCTAGCATAACACTTTTTTTTTCTTTTTTCCTAATTGGGTCTATTGTTTCTCTCTTGTTCATAATGTTTTGGATCTGGTTTCCTCTCGGCTGAGAATTCCACCGTACCAGACAAGGCTGCCCCGAATGAAGCCAGGAACTGTCTTCACCAGGAGGAACATCTTCAATCTGTCCTCAGACATCCACTCCTTTGGTGAAAAGCAGCCCAAAGAGGACCCTCCAGCTTCCTGCTCCTCCACAATATGTTGTCTATACTAGACATGGGCAAACCCCGGCCCGCTGCGTGTCTCTGTCCGGTCCGCGTGAGGCCAGTCATAACCCCCCAACACCGCACCCCCCGAAATTCTCTCTCTCTCTCTCTCTCTCTCTCTCTCTCTCTCTCTCTCTCTCTCTTCCTCTCTCTCTCTTCACATATATATATATATATATATATATATATATATACATATATATACGAATGTATGTATTCAACACACACTATCTATCTATCTATATATCTATCTATCTATCACCCGCGAAATAGCGTTTTGACCGTGATCTATCCATATATCACGTTCGACCGCGATGTAGAGGTATGTCCCAATGGAGTTGCCGTATCGGGCAGTCACTACGCCCAGAACGATTCTGCACCCGGACTAATTCTGTACCTACCTACAACCCCCCCTTCCGTGGCCCGCCGACTCGATGCAGGTCTGTCATGTGGCCCGTTGCTAAAAAAGTTTGCCCACCCTCTATACAGACAGTGAGTTGGAGCAAGCTCGTAAGCACTACTTCCAGATGGCCCGCACTGCCAGTGAGGGGAAATGTGTCATGTTCAAAGAACTGAGATGCAGGCTGGTGAGAAACACTGTCACCAGCATGATTTCTATCTTGAGAGCCAGTCAGCAAGGAGAGGTGGTCTTGTACCCTTCTAAGCATGAAGTCACTGCAATGTCTCAAAGACTAGTGGATTATTATCCCATGCTGAAGGATTAAGACAAAACAATGAAACATGTAAGTGATTATATTATTTTGCGCACTTAGATTTTGAAGCGTGTGGTTATTTTTGGCTGATACTTTTTTTTATCTGTGTATGTTCACTTTCCATCTTTATTTGTTCTTTCAATGAGTGAAATTTTATTTACCAAGCGAGCACTTACAAGAATCTTCACAAGAGATTCACCAGAGAGGGGCCACAGGAAGAAAAGGCATCGCATTGACTTCTCAGCAAGTGACCAAGAAGAAGATCATGATGCAGACTCAATTGGTGGATCAACAATTATTTTGTGTAACACACCAGGGCGCAGTTCTGATAATGGCCACACTTCACGTAAGTAGAAACATGTCCATTTTAATAATAATGATAATGTATGAAAGCTAGGCAATGTTATGATAGTTTTGGATATCATGATATATCACAGGCATTTTTACATTTGAATTGTCATTTGATATATTTTGATGCTCCAAACAATTTCATCCATTTGACTGATTTACTGATTTGTCTCCTCCATTTCATCAGCCAAAGATGGTCTGACAGCACAGGCCAGACATTATCAGACCCTGCAGGAGCTGTACAAGAAACCAAAACCCAACCAAGATGCTGTCTCCCAAATTCTTGACCTGCAGTTTCAAGCAAGAAGATCCTTCACTGATAGTGATGTTCTGAAAGAACAGGACAAGGCCAACAAAGATCCTGGATGCATATCCATGTGTCAAGGATCTTTATCGTGTAAGTGATTAACTTGTTTTGGTTTATGATGAAAAGCAAGAATTTTTGCAGATTTTAACATTGACTTGCATTAATAGGCGATGAATGAGCTACGGCGCATTCTGGATAAGGGCAACAGAAAATTCATTGATGAACTAAAAAAAGAGATGGGAAGACTTCTGCACCAATGTGTAATTTTATGGTGTTTGGAAAAAAAATGAAGTGATGAAGCCACGCATAACGCTGGATGTAGGTGAGTCATTTTGCTGTGTCTCTAATTGACTGTGTAGCTGTTTCCTGGGACATAGGATGGTTTATGTTGCACTGAATGAATAGATGTAGAATGGTAATACTCTTCATGCTGAAAAAATAAGATTTTTTTTGTGATCAACACAAACCTAATAAGACTCATTTTTAGGAAGACTAACTTTGAACTCAAAGTTGATTTGTTCTATTCCAGTGGAATATTCCATCGCGCTGCTCAGGGCACTCCCCACACTCTTTCCTTCACCAAGTCCACCACCAAAGAAGCTGGGACATGCCAGTGAGGCACTGCTTCATGTCATTCAGGTGAAAGTTTGTTCGCATTTTCTCACATTCAACACTTCATAGTTCCATGCATGGATGTGGCGTTTCCTTCTTCTTTTTCTTTAGCCAACTGAAGATCCCACAATGTACTCGCAGAAGAGGTCTTTCTGCACCCCTGTGTTGCTGTTTGATGGGACCCGCTGTCTCATCTGTCTTGGAGCCACGGAAGACTTGAGTGACGGTCTGCTTCATCTGATGGGTTACTACTATGCCCTGCACCTCACATATCCAAAAGTGTGTGGCAACCCTTCTCTCTGTCATTCAGACAGAAGTGCTACAGGACACTATCCATGAGTGAGACACCACAGCCTCATACAAAAAAGACCATGGCAGAATGGAAAGATTTTATTGGGGAGTAGAGCTGTGTACTAGGCATAGGTAGTGATACACTCCCCTGGTAGTTGTAACTTGAGGGTGGGTGGGAGTCTGTTGGAACAAACATGTTATCAGTGGTGATAGGAACACAACACTATATGCTGTCCCCATACTGTTTTTGTTTTTTTGTGTGTGTAACTGAGTGTCAGGGAATCTGAATCAATATTCAATAATGATGACGGTGAATATTGTAACAATTGTTACTTGCGTTCTAGAAATGATTGCTTGAGGTTTTTTTAAGATGCAATGCCTTAGTGACGTTTTTATTACAAGGCAGTGAAGGCACTGTCAGCAATTTAAGTGAATAAATAGTTGTTGACAATATTAATTCTGTTTGCTGAATTATTTTTTTTGGGGGGTGAATGGGCGTAGGGGGGGTGGATGCTTTGTCTCATTTTGAGAAAAAAAAGCTAATATTGTGAACACTTAAATTAAGAAGAATTGCACTGTTAGTAGGTCTGGTTTTAAGATCTTTTCATTCAAATTAAGAAAGAAGCAAACGTGAAAAAAGAATTGAGAAGCTAGTATCAAGTTTATTTGACTTAGTACAGTCCTTGGAATGAGTGCTTTACTGTTTATTTCAAGAGTTTTTCCATTCTTCAAATGCCTAGATATATCGTCTTATTTTAAGAAATCTTACCAAGTCTAAATATCTTACTGCATTGGCAGATAATTTGACTTGTTTCTAGCCTGTTCTTTCTCAATTTAAGTGTTTGTTTCTTAGATATATTTTGCAGTGTGTGGACACCGAGGGGAGCTCTAGAATTGGCTCATTCAACCGACCAACGAGCCAATCAGCAGCAGCGTCACAGGCCCTCCTCCTTCTTTGTTCTCTCTCTCACTTTGACTTCTGCACTGGACAGCCAGGTTTGTGGAGGGAAGGTTGGAACAAGGTAAGGACGGGGTACCCCATACATTCATGTACGTAGAGTCACTAAGTCTTAAACTCACCAGGTTTGTATCACTTATCGATAACCCTAATGCCATACAAGTCTATGAGGGTCAAAGGTCAACTTTGTCCTCGGGACATGGGGCCACTTTCAGGTTCATCAGGATCCTCCTGGACACACCCACGCCAAATTTGGGGCTTCTAGCCCATGAGGAACACCAAAACCCTCACTGTAATTCCAGCCTTATCGCTAAACCCTAATGCAGTGCAAGTCTATGAAGGTCAAAGCTCAACTTTGTCCGAGAAACATCAAGTGTTTTTTCATGAATCATTCATAAATGTTAAGAGTTTGCTTTGTGGAGAATTCACAAAAAAAATACATTGACACTGTCAAGATGGACTCAAGCACTATTATTGAACTATACTGTATTTTTTGAGTGATGTGGAGCTTTTGACAAGCGCTGCGCAAAGGAGGCCCATTTGTTTTTGTTTTTTTGAAGGGGGCCCAAAATTCCTGGCGGCGGCCCTGAGCGGGCATCTCCAACACCAAGGCAGTGGAGCTGCCGGCCACAAGAGAAGAATTAACCAGTCCATTGAAACCATTTGTTTGGTCTAGTGAGTGGCAACAGTCCTTTGAGGATCTTAAGTGCCTTAAGTGTCTGCTCCAAATTTTTCCTCATTGGCTAGAAGCCCCAAATCTAGCGTGGGCGCTTCTTGGGGGCTCCTGATGAAAGAGCAAGTGGCCCCATGTCTCTAGGACAAAGTTGAAAATTCACCCCATAGACTTGCATTGAATTAGGGTTAACAATAAGGCTGAAACTAGGGTTAGGGTTAGGGTTAGCTGAAATTCGGGTTAGGGTTTCGGGGTTCCTCAAGGACTAGAAGCCCCAAATTTGGCGTGGGCGCTTCTTGGGGGCTCCTGATGAAAAAGCAAGTGTCCCCATGTCTCTTGGACAAAGTTGAAAATTCAGCCCATAGACTTGCATTGAATTAGGGTTAACAATAAGGCTGAAACTAGGGTTAGGGTTAGGGTTAGGGTTAGCTGAAATTTCACCCCATAGACTTGTATGGCATTAGGGTTAGGGTCCAAGAGTACACATACACATTTTCTTTTGCTTTATTGATTTAAGCTCATCGTCTCCAGCTGCAAAGGTACAGAAACCTTTCTGTGTTTTGATGTCGTGTGTGAGAAAACATCACTTTTTTCTGTAAACTTGTGTTATCATTGTCCTTCATTGGAAATGACACAATCTTTCATTTCATTGTTCAGATGCCGAACACCAAGGCATTCCGTCGCTCTCTGGCCATGAAACGACGCCTGGAGCAAAAACGGGATTGGACACCTTTTCCACCTCGGAAGGACTTTGAACGTCGTGAGTACTTCCACGTTCATGATTTCATGTTCTGCCTGTGTTGTTATGTTGTATTCCAAATAAATCTTACAAAAACATATTTAGATTTTTCTTTTTTGTCAATTTACACAGGGCACGGTACTGGTCAGCGACCTGGGTGCGAAGATGGCCCGTTTTGCTCCTGACTGACAAAACAGTGCAAGTTCGTTCTTAAGGCCCAGCAACCAGACAAGAAGGTATGGGTCGTGATTTTGTCAAGCCACGAGTTTCTTTATGTTTTTGTTCTGGTGGTGGGAGACTCACATCTCTGTCCACTTGTGGATGGTTTTGTGTTCTCGCCCCGGGCAACAACCTTGAACACGGGCTTGTAACAGACTCCGCCCAGGATTTTACTGCGCTACTGGCAACTGTGTTGGACCGCTGGCCCAAGGTTTGTTTATCTGCTGTGACAAACAAATTTGAACACATGAATGTCATCGCCACTTTGTTTTATCAATATCAAGTAATTCCATGATCCATAGTTCAATAACAAGAATATTCATGAATTTATTTTGCATTTTTATGTTTGTTTGGGTTTTTTTTTTTTATACAACTATTTTGTAGGTGTTTGTGCTTGACTTTCCACCTCGCCTGACTGTCAAGCCAGAACTACAAACAGCGCTACGTCAAGTATATCATCGTGTTGCTGCACGCATGGGTGTGTAAAATACATATTTTTGTTGTATTTTTTTCTCTTCAGTGACACTGTGCTAACAGATATTTCTTAGAATTGTGTGATTACATAATTGATTATGTGACACTTCTTCCAGGTTTAACATTTGTGTATATGGCCGATCACCTCCCCCTTCGTCAGCTGTACATGGTGGTGTTATGATGGTGTAAGTTTCTTCCTTCTTCAGCCTTACTTGCTCTTCATTTGATATGACAAATATGTGTTAACATGTTGTTTTCTGTTTAGGTGCACCTCAGGACTGATTTTGGTGGAGCGTCTGCATGCTGCATGCTCCATCAGCTCGCACCCCCTTCACCTAGGTCAGGGGTGTTGTGCCACAACCAATCATCGCCCAGGGTGTCTCCCAGAGTGGTTGTGACAGGTCCTGTCCACATGCCAGTGTATGGACCTGCTCCTGAATGGACTCTTGTTGGACAGGAGGTTGAGGTAACCTGTTCATCCCTCTTTTTTTCCCCCCCCCAATCGTGTATTTGTCAAACTGTGCAACTTTTTATTTTAAAAATGAACACTTATCCTAAGTTGACTCTGATTTCCTCTCCTCTTTTTTTATAGACAGTACCAACAGCTGTTGAGACTGCATTTCACACAGACATCCCGTCCAATCCCGTGTGGTTCAGTGAGGCTAAGGCTTAATCTCTCCTGTCCTGTTTGTGGGGGCGCTAATCCCGTAAGAGTCAAGTAGGCGTAAGCAGCGGCCGGTGAATAAGACGAGTTAACAACGGAAGAGCACATGCAAGAACGGCGGAAAATACCAACAACGGAAAACAAATCAAAGACCCACCCGCAAGTTACCACTCTAAAGTATGGACCCACTTTGGCTTTTACGAGACGGATGACGGGAGGAAACTTCATAAAGAATATGCAATCTGCAACAACTGTTTTGCGAAGGTAAAATACAATGGCAACACTACGAATCTGCAGAGCTGCCTCGTTCGCTATCACCCGTCCCGTTTTTCCCAGAATTGTTCTCTTTTTTCACCACCTGTCCTGGGAAAGATAAAATCTCTCCCGGGACACAATTTGTCCCGTTTTTTATGGAAAATGACAAAACCTCATTTAATTTCCGTCTGTGGTCTAGATAGGGTTGCCAACCCTCCCGTAAAATACGCGATTGTCCCATATTTGGCAACTAAAAAGCCTGTCCCGTAATGAACTGATGGGGGACGCACTTCACTTTGTCCTGTATATTTCGGGGACGCGGTTATTTATTTATTTATTTTGTCTACATCATTTTTTTTTTATTGATTTTCAGAATCGGGGCAGTGAAAGGATTTTTTTCCCTCTCTCATCTTCCCGTCGGTTTGTATATCCCAAGTCCCCAAGTTGAGATAAGACAAGTTGCTACTGACTTTACATTACCAGAAAGCACTGTCCTTGTTTACATGAAAGTTATTAATGTTCATGCACTTTAATATGTTTGCTTGTGCAGTGCACGTTTGTTTGTACATTATACAAAGTTTTGGAATAAATGCAAGATCACAGGCATTTTCCTTTTTATGGGTATTTTTTTCTTTTTCAGTCACATATTGTGACGACCCTGTCTCTATATAACTTGTTGTGGCTCCCAGCTGTTTTCCCATTTCTAGGTAGCGGTGGATGTGGGAGTGGCATCTTCCGATTAGGACACCTGTGCCGATGCCCCCCGCAGGATAAAAGGCCGACTGCGTGTGCCGCTCCGTCTCTTCCCCATTCTCCATCCAGCAGCCATGGGCGTCTGGCCGACTCTCAGCTTCTTCTGTTCCGTTTTGCACCTGACAACACCCCACATCCTATTATTCACTCATCCACACTTACATTACTGATGAATACTGACAAACACATACCATATATTTCATTATTTTGCTTACAATTATCTATTTTGTTATAATAAACCTTTTGATTAATTGCAATCCGCAGTGTCCCTTCCGTTATTGTCATAACTCTTGAGCCGGGTTATGACAATATCGTCTGCAAAATTTCGAAGATATCGAAGATATCGTGTGTCGTGATGTTGTCATTATCGTGGGCCAAATATCGTCACAGTATCGAATCGTGGGTTAGCCGTATCGCCCCAGCCCTATTAAAACACAAGATCACATATGTACAGTACATGTACAGTTTAATTAGTGTGTTACTTTGTTTATGAATTAATTTCTTTATGTTCTTCCAGATGTCCAGCCTGAGACGTCGATCAGCACGCGTTGCCTCAAAAACCAAAACAAACAAGTGAGATGTTGGTATTTGGGATATGTGTATTTCATTGTGTGCATCTTTGTGATAGGACAATAAATGCAGTTCTTTAAACGTTACTTTGTGTCCTTGTATTTGCAGGTGTGGGCAACACGTTCAACTGTCCACATGACTGAGTCTGCCTCCAGCAATGTCACAGCAGTGCAGCAGGTTTGTACTTATTCATTTCCACTTCATCACCTGTGTGTGTTTTCTAGGCTTTACACCCATCTTATCGGCTGTATCGGATCGGCCGATATTTGGCATTTTTTGAAACGTTCATGATCGGGCGTCATGTCATGAATCTCCGATCAATGACGTCATGGTCGTGTTGAAACTTTTTTAATCTGTCTCATTTCCTCCAAAGTAGTTTCACAGCATCGACATGTTTATTTGTTTGTATCCGAGTGTTATGTAAATGTATAGATTTGGGTTTACATTGTTGTCAGTTCCTTTTGTCTGCTGTGTGTCCGTTTGGGCACTAGATGGCGCAGTAGATCCTGTGTTCCCTTTTTTTTGCTTGTTCCAGGTGCGGAAAGGTGATTGGCTGGTGCCAATATTTAAGGAGGAGGACTTCAACACCTCGGTCTCTTTGTCCTTCTCCCAGCTCCCAACCAGAGGCCATGTGCCGCAGCAGCAGCATTCTGTGTTCAGCCATCAATTCTGTTTTGTAATCTATTTCAGTTCCCTTTGTGTCCACGTAGCCCGTAGGGGAGGGAAGCCATTTGTGTTGTGACCCTTTTCTCCTGTGTTTTAGTTAAGGAGGTTAGTTTGACTGTCATTTATTTGATTGTTTTCTTCATAGGTAAGATCCATAAGAGAGCCATTTTGTTTGTTGTTTTGGCCATGCCCTCCCTGACGCCAGTGCAATGATGGTGACGTTTAATAAAAACCATCCTGTGGACGAAGCACCTTTGTCTAATTTGAGAGCTGGGAGAAGGGGGGGGGAGCCTTTATGTTGTGTCCTGGTTCCCCCTAGGCCGGGGCATAACACCGAGAGCTAATGATTCATGATTCAAAAACCTTCATTTTCGTCTTCGTGCCTCTTCCTGTTTTGAGTACTGTCGCTATGTGACGGACAATAAAGTTTCTTTGAATCTGCAATATATGCAACGCTACAGTACCTCGCGGGGGAACTTTGGCAAAAAATTTCAACACCACAAATTTAATCAGGCACTGAGCATGTCGAGTTTAAGAAACGCAGCGCGGAGAAAGAAAAAGAAAAGCAAACTCTGAAACGGATGCTAAAGCAAACAACTTTAGACGGTGCTCGTGAGAAGGCAAGGGGTGTACAGAAACAAGTATTTATTGCCCCTAACGTGATCGGATCGGTGATCGGTTTATTTAAACTCACTGATCGGTGATCGGCACAAAAATCGTGATCGTGTAAAGCCTAGTGTTTTCCTTTCTATGTTTATTGGCATAAAATCACATCTTTCTCATTTTAATCAGGTGGAGGCGACGCCACAGATGACCAGAGCTGTGCCCGTGGTTCCTGTGGCTCCAGTGGTTGCCAGCACCAAGCCAAAGGAGGCCAGCACCGTCCAGGAGGCAACACAGAAGATCAACTAAGCTAAGGAGGCTTTTCTTTCTTCTTCTGTTGCCTCTGACTGCTCCGCTCGTTCTACGCCTCGCACATGTGATTTGTGATCCATCATCAGTTAGTACTAGTGAAGATGCAGTGGCAGATCATGGCACTGGTATTAGATTAGCCAAGGTTCTGCATGGTTCTTTTCATCAAGGCGAAACCGGTCACGGTTTAAAATTCCAGCACCAGCTGGCAACAGTGAGTCACTTCAGAAGAGCAAAACTCCTCACTTTGACATGGATAATTCTGACGTAGAGTTTGTCAGTGCTGTGACCAATGAAGAGTGTAACTTCTCTCCCCTTGATGTTGATGTTTGTTTAGACCTTAGCAAAAACTTGAAGATTCATTTGGACCGTGCGAGTTTTCCAATTTCTGATTGCAATGGCCATTAGGTTCGCCGTGTACAAATGAGAATGTAGAGGCTGATGGAAACTGCTTCTTCAGAGCCATCAGTCTGTGACTGGTTTATAGACACAGAAGTGGAAATTCAGGTTGCAGCAGATTGTTTACGATTAGATGTGTACACTTTTATCGATGGTCATGGGCTGAAGTACAGCTCTTGCAAGAAACAATTCTCACATTGTATATATTTATGGATGTATTTGTTTTATATGGAAGCAGTTACCATAATCCAAATTAAAATAAGAATATAATAACAGAAATGCTTTTTCATTTTAAGAACAAAGCTGCATTATTTGACTCATAATTAAAATGGTTAATAAGTCATTCAATCTGCATTTTCATTTTCTTCTTCAAGACTGCTCATTCTTGTACTTAATTCAAATGAAGGAAAACACATTTGAGATTTAATTTTCAAAACATGCACCAGCAAAGAGTTCCCAAAATTCAATATGAAATGTAAAATTCAAAAATGAAAAAGCAATAGCAGAATGCTTTTTCATTTTAAGAACAAAGCTGCATTATTTGACTCATAATTAAAATCATTAATAAATATTCCTATATGCATTTTCATTTTCTTATTCGTGTCGCACCTTTTATGACACAATCAAAAAGAAAACTGAGGGCATTGCTTTTTAATTTTCGTGGTCCTGCCCTGCACAAGAGTTACCACAACTCGAAAACGAAATCGCAATCTCAAAGTAAGCGCGCGGCGCAGGAAAGTGACGTCAGCAGCTCTCCACCTGTGGGTATGGCGGTATGACGCCAAGTGTCATTTGCCTCCTGTTATGTGTAAATTCTAATGTTTGTGAATTTAATAAATGTATATATATATAGTGTATATTTAAAAAAACAAAACAAAACAAAAAAAAGGTATAGCGGTATGACACCACTTTGCCATCGTTACTTTTCACGTCATTGAAGTTGCCGGTGTAGTATCTGAATCTATGCATATGTCCTCATGTGATCTTATGTGTATGGCCTGATGTGAACTCAGCGGTGAACCCGCTGTGGCACTCTTTCCCTAAGGACGTTAGGGTCCATATATGGTAAGTCTGTGTCAGTGAAGACTCCTTCAACATCTACATCACCTGAATCCACCAGAAGAATTCACCACACCGGTAAACAAGATTTAAATCGCAGAAAAACGTGGACCACTGACGGATCTCGTTGGTCGGACAGATTTGAGCATGGCGCACATTGACACAATTGTTCAAACCCTGCTGGATTTAGCTTCCCAGGTGGAGTTGAATAGTGTATCTGAATCTGATGCTCGGGACCGAGTTGAGCAGGTATTCTGCCGTCCCAGATACGGACGCAAACAAGGTTGCCCTAGCCAACCTATTGTCAGTTATGGAACACCTTGATGCACCAGCACAACATCAAAGCTAAAGCTATTTGTTACATGGGTGGAGTAACAGCTGTTCGGCGTCGGCCACCAGTCCATCCGACGAAGGATGCGAAGCAACAGATCATTGCTTCCGTTCGGCGTCGGCCACCAGTCCATCCGACGAAGGATGCGAAGCAACAGATCAATCCGTCGACTGGTGGCAGATACTGGTGCGAGATCTGTCAGTGGTCCACGTTTTTCGCCGATTTAAATCTCGATTACCGGCAACTTCAATGACGCGAAAGAAGTAACGATGGCAAAGTGGTGTCATACCGCCATACCTTTTTTTTCTTTTCTTTTCTTTTTAAATAAAAAACATATATATATATATATCTTTATTAAATTCACAAACATTAGAATTTACACATAACAGGAGGCAAATGACACTTGGCGTCATACCGCCATACCCACAGGTGGAGAGCTGCTGACGTCACTTTCCTGCGCCGCGCGCTTACTTTGAGATTGCGATTTCGTTTTCGAGTTGTGGTAACTCTTGTGCAGGGCAGGACCACGAAAATTAAAAAGCAATGCCCTCAGTTTTCTTTTTGATTGTGTCATAAAAGGTGCGACACGAATAAGAAAATGAAAATGCATATAGGAATATTTATTAATGATTTTAATTATGAGTCAAATAATGCAGCTTTGTTCTTAAAATGAAAAAGCATTCTGCTATTGCTTTTTCATTTTTGAATTTTACATTTCATATTGAATTTTGGTAACTCTTTGCTGGTGCATGTTTTGAAAATTAAATCTCAAATGTGTTTTCCTTCATTTGAATTAAGTACAAGAATGAGCAGTCATGAATAAGAAAATGAAAATGCAGTTTGGATTATTTATTAACAATTTTCTTTATGAGTCAAATAATGCAGCCACGTTCTTAAAATGAAAAAGCATTTCTGCTGTTGCTTTTTCATTTGGATTATGGTAACTGTCTGCTTCCACACTCCAGTGGTTCTGCACATTAGTATAAATAGAGTGATTCTCTATCATGACATCACAGGACGGCGGCACACTGACTCATTCCATGAACCTGGACACTGATGATCCAGACTTTGGACCAGATGAGCCAACAGGCCACAGTGGAAACGGGTCAGAACATGGGACTGGCTGCTGAAAGTATAAAGGTAGGTGGTGCTGTCATCCCAAGTTGTGTGGTGTGGAGGATCGGGGCCAAAGTTCCAGATGCTCACAGATGTGACTGTGGATTCAGGAGGAGTGTTTGAAGGCTGGACTCCCAACAGTGATTGGCTGCTGAGGACCTCTCAATCACAATCAGGTTTTTTAGTGGCTGTGAGATTGAAAGTGAGATTGCATTGTCCAGGGAGGAGGACAGCAGTCAGTCATGTTTCACCTCCAGTCAACACGCAGTGGTTCACATGAAGGTCCAAGAGGCCTACAGACCTACACAGAGTCTGGATGTGGCAGCACAGTGGCATCATTGTCTTTGTTGTGTTGTTTGGTCATTGTGATCCAATGTAATGTGAGAGAAGGACGAGTGCAGTTCTATTGGAGTGAGTTGCTTACAAATACAGATTGCACAATTTCTATCCCAATTGTTAAGTGGGAAAGAGACCTGTCTCTCCAGCCTCACTCTAATTTCTGGAGAACAATCTGCCTGAACACCTTTTCACTGATAAAACAACCTATTCTACAATTAATACATTTTAAAGTACTCCACAGGATCCACGACACTGGACAGCGGATGTTTCAGATGGGCATGACCGCCTCTCAGACCTGCTCACACTGCACAGTTAATGTCCCAGATAATTACCTACACGCTGTATGGCATTGCCCACCAGTAAATAAATTCTGGCACGTAGTATGCAATGATCTATCAGCACAGGTTGGTTACAACATCACAGCCACTCCTTCTTTTTGTCTCTTAGGGGACCTCAGTGATATCACATCAGATAAGGCAGAATCTCGCATGCTGATCACCTCCTTATCTATCGCTAAGAAAACAATCCTCACAAACTGGAAAACAAAACAACACCTGCACATTGCACAATATAGCAACTTACTGTTAGACCACACCTCCTTGGTAGGAATGTCCGCTTCATCCTATAACTAACTAGTAATCAATCAATAGCTGAGGCTGCTGGTTGATGTGGGCAGCCGTGGTCGTGCTGCCGCGGGCCGGGTGGGGTCTGGGGGGGGGGGGGTGTTGGGCGTGGGGGGTTCGGCTGCTTTGCGGGTTGGGTGGGTGGTGCTCCGGGGGTGGTGCTCTGGGGGGGCGTCCCTGGCTCTGGTCTGGGGGGCCCCTTGTTGGTGGGAGGGCTGGTCTGTCCCTGTGTCTGGGGACTGGCGCTGGATCGTACGCGGTGGGGTCGCATGCCTGGGGTGGGGCTGCGCGTTCGCCGGCTACCGCTCCTGTGTGCCCGGGTGCGGTGGGGGGTGGGCCCCCTTTGGCTTCTGGATCCCTGTGGTGTCCCCGGCCCCGATGTCGCTGAGGGGGCGCCCTGACCGGGAGTCCCCCCTGGTCACATAATAGGTGGGTTTTTTTTTGTTTTTTTAATTGTTTTTTTTCCCCTAAATTTTTTATTAATTTATTTATTTTCTTCTGTTTCGGGAGATTTGTGTCTTGGGTGGTCGCTGCCCGGCCTTCTGGCCTTAAGACCCTCTCCAATCTTAATAGCATTATAGACACTTAGGGCCTGGGGGGGTGGTTCATGCACTGCGGCCGCCGCCCTGCTCAGCAGCAGTGTGGTTGCCCCAGGGCCTTACCACCCTTCCATTTTAAACGCACCATAGTTCAACACACCAGCAAGTGCACATATACACACACTGACACCCCTACACACAGTGGGGTCGGCCTTCTAGCGGGGGCGGGATCCGGCATCTTTCCCACTCTGGATGGGCCCTGTGCAGTCCGGTGCCCCTGGGGTGCGAGACCGGCTGGGCCTATGGGGACCTCGCCACTTGCGGCGATGCGCCATACTGGGTCCGGAGGGGGGGTGCATCTGGGTGCCCGGGCCTGCCTTGGGTACCGATCCTCCCGGTGGGTGAAGGGGCTGGGTCCTGTCATGGGGATGAGTCCGGTCTCGCTTGCCCTGGGGGGCCACCGTCCGGAGGACGGGCTCTGCTGTCTGTTCGCCCCGAGTGGTGTCCCTTCTCCTTGGGGTATCTGCCTCCCTGTCATCTTGCCCTGGCTCCTCGTGGGGCGGGTGCCCTCCGGTCCGGGGGCCTGCTGCTTCGGGCCTCTTCCTGGCCGGCATTGCGGCGGGTGTGCCATGTCCGGGCCCCCCCGCCCTGGGCTCGTCGCTGGCGTGGGGCGGTTGCGGCCTCGGAGGCCGCACTAATTGGCAGCCTACTTCCAGTGACGTACTTAAACACACCCACTCCCACATTCAGGTACACACACCACCACATCCACACACACACACACAGACACACACACACACACGCACACACACACACACACACACACACACACACACACACACACACACGCACGCACGCACGCACACACACACACACGCACACAGGAGCAGCAGCTCTAATTGGCTGAGAGCTAAATATCTTCTTATCTTACTGGGTGTAAATTGATCTGTCCATTTTTTAAATGTTGAAATTTAACATTTGGTTTCTATTTTTTCAGATATTATTTCTGTCAAATTCATTTGAATCAACAGAAGAAGAAAATCTTATAGTTGTAGTTCAAACTTTGTGCGTCTTTGTGTTCAGTTTTTCTGCTGTAGTTGTGCTTTTCTTTTCATTCCAGATGTATTCCACTCAATTTCCTTTTCAAACCTTGTAGGTGTTGAGTGAGCTGCAGTGCCCCCTGGCTACAAGTTTAATACTTTGACTCTGCCGACCGAGGTAAAAAAAACCAACAAACTCTGACACTTTGCTGAGGACCTCCTGGAGGAGCTGAAGGTGCAGAACCTTCTCAGGCCTCTCTGAGGAGGAACTTGCGGCTGTCGGTCCTCCTCTGCCCCCTGCTGGTCACACAGGCCTCTTACACCTCCGTTTGTCTGTTCAGCACATATTACATTTTTTAATGGCTCTATAAACGTCACTGATGAGACGATTTTATGATTCCTGCAGTTAATTTTTTTTTAATTCCAAATCTGCAAAAACCTTCTGATCAATGAAGACAGAGTTGATTAAAATGATTTCAAAATTGACCCGTTTGAGAAAAGCTGTACTGTGGCATTGTTTGCATGTTGTTTTAGCTCTCAGTGGCTTCATTTCGCATTTTTCTTAAAAGCTTCGTTTAGTGGTCCATTGTGGTCAATGGGACACTGAACATCCGATTTGTGTGCCCGAGTTTTAAGAGGATCAGGTGCGGACATTTTAGCATTTAAATTATTATGGCTTATTAGCATAGGTACGTAGTACCTCACCTGTCCGTTCTTTTTACAGTGCTTCCTGAACACCTCACCGGCACACTACAGCCGCCTGCTAGCACAAAGCTGCGCAGAGCCTCCTCGTTGTTCTCCTCACCTGGAGGACGCTTGGTGATCAAGACCTGTGGCCCAAAACTCGGTCCTATAAGATAAGTGCAGGAACACTGCTGCTTCGCCCGCACTTGATTGTGCTAGCCGCCCCGTACAGACGGTGGACGGTGCATGTTTCCCGCCTTGGTTTTACTTGTTGTTTTTCCGTTCTCGTTGTGTTTTTCTTCGTTTGCTTACGTCGCCACTGCTGACCCTCAGACAGCAGACGTTACACTATCAAGTCGCCGGTCCAGCTACAGTGGTGTGCGTGCGTGTATGCGTGTGCGTGGTTGGTGGGAACTTGGTTGGTGTGTGTGTGTGTGTGTGTGTGTGTGTGTGTGTGTGTGTGTGTGTGTGTGTGTGTGTGTGTGTGTGTGTGTGTGTGTGTGTGTAATTGCATTGTTTGTTTGTTTTTCTTGCTATTTCAGTACATGTGACAGATTTTAGGGAACTTTTAGTAACCAACTGTTTATCTTTTCTTTTGTAGTCGCTGAGAGCTGCTGGTGGTGGCGGTGTCCCGGGTGGTGGGCCCCTTTGAGTGCTGTGACCCGGGATTGTGGTTGTTGAATTTCTTTTTTTTTGCACTTCACTTTCTTTGCAGGTGTGTCACGTGTGAGTGGGGTGTTCCTTGTTTTCTTTGGTTCCTCCCCCGTTTGGGCCCCTCATCGGTAAGCCTCAGTTTCTACACCAAGAATAAGGAGCTCAGTAGCTCCGTTTTAAGTGTTGGTCTGTTTGTTCCTTTTATTTTTAAATGTTGAATAAAAGTTGGTTTGATATTTTAAACATTCTGAACCACGTCTCCTACTCCTTCCTCGTAGAACTTACCTGTGTGCCTAATTATTACTTTTGTGTTTAGTAGAACTCCCTGGGTGAAATTCCCAGGGTGGCGTTGTCGGTTCCTTTTCATTTTGTTAAATTCCCAATATTAAATCTTGCTTTATCAGATAGCCATAACCACTCTCATCGCCACAGGATATTTGAGTCAACTGAGTCAAACTGTCGTGTCTACTTCCCAGTCTCAATAAACATGTTCACTACTGCTTTGTGCGAGCTTCTTAAATGGAGGTTTGTCGGGTTTTTCCCTTTTTAGAAGCAAGCCACATATTTTGTGTCTTTCCACCACAAGACATTGGCTTTTGTCACTCTCTTCGTCGTATTGGGGAAAAAGTGGCATATCGGACTTTCGCGCCGCGAGTCGCTCGTCAACATACTGCTGTGAAAGAGGGGTGACGTCACAGAACGCGAGGTGCATTTAGGTGCTGCTGCGTAAAACTAAAAGATTTTCCTGGGCAAATATTCATTTGACAGACGTAAACGAAGTGAAATATAACTTCAATTTAAGTTTGTTTTAGTTTGTTTTTATAAACACACAAAACAGTTTGAGTTAGTTATCGTTTTTGAAAAAAGTTCTTGACTTCTACTTTAGAGATATTGATGAGTTGTTGTGTATAAACGGTGTGACTATGTGGTTCGGCAAGCGATGGTGCTGTCTGTACATAGCTTAGCAAACAGCTAGCGCTAGCACCCCCTTTCAATGCCAGAGTGAAAAGATCCACACGGAGTGTTATGACCCACGGGTGGGTCTAGGTGCCTCTATCTTTGTGTCTGTGTGTGAGAGAGAGAGTGGATGACGCCTTGCAGGTGCGGTCCTGGATGTTGGCTGCTGATTGGACGCGCCACGGCTGACAAGGAGGAGCAGTCGAGCCGGCCTGACGGTCGTCCCTCCTCCGCTCCCAACTCTGCAGTTAGTCACTTCTGAAATGGTGTTAGAGCACGCAGCCGTAGGTAGTGATGGCCGATCGAGGCTTTGTTGAAGCTTCGACACTTGTTTCAAAAAATGGTTCATTACTCGAGGCTTCAATGACACAGTGCTCGAGGAGGTCATCTAGTGCTCAATAAAATGAAGTGCAATGGAAACGTGTTCATCGTTTCATAGGTTGTTTGGGATTTGATTCGCCATGCATTCTTGTTGGACAACACTACATGCTTGTATGGTTCAATGCTGACACAATAAAATAAAAATGAAAAATAAAGACAATGTCTCTTTTTTGGCACGACTGATTGTAGTAGACTATAGCTCTTATACTTAGCCTGACAGTTTGTGCAATGAATTATATTATATCCTAAACAAGACTAAATAGCCCATAGTTTAAAAATATGTTCAATAGTAAGTGTTCAGTGGGTCAGATGTCAAATGTGATCTATTTAAAATGTAGAATAGATGAGCTAAATAACACATATATAATACACATTGATGGGAATTGAACCGTCGCCTCAGTCTTGCAAGTCCAAGATTATCATAATGTACCACAAACCCAAATCACACTCCCTTTTTTCATCTAAGCTGTTTGAGTAGCGTTAGCACACCGTGATTCCTCATCAACTACAGGCCTACACTTCAAATAATTATGAGAAAAATCCAACGTAAAGAGAGCACTTCCATTAGGAAATAGTCAACATGAAATTTCGTCTTCTACTGACACCTGCTGGTCAAATTGAATAGTTGCAAATATTGTGAACAAGTTGTCATCTAATTCTAATCCAAAACAATATGGCCATTCCAAGTGAAGTATTAAGACAATTAATCAGGTTTGTACTGCTTGATTGAACACATTCATCCCGTTCCAGTGCACTAAAACCCACTTCCCTTCAGGACCGTGTCAGCGAAGCCAAAACTTCCTTGAGTGACGCTGTTTCCCAGCATGCAATGCGAGCTAGCGATTCACAATACTATTTCATCACAAACATGGATGTAAAAAATAAAAAGGGACGAAAAATGAAACTTCAGGAACACCAACCATTGCAATACAAGCAGAACTGGGCAGAAGTTTTATATAAGTTTTATATTATGTACACCATAATACAGCCTTCTGGTGGAGAAGCCATACTATTTAAGGCGTGTCCTCCTATGGCACTTCCGTGGGTGGAAGCTCATCGTAGAGTTCACGTGCTGGTTGCGCGGTGATCGGGGAAGAGAGAAGCTTGCTGGCAAAAATAATGCACTACAAGTGAATGTCACACTTTCTTTTTGTTTTGTATGAGCATTTAAAAAAAACAACAACATAATAATAATATGGATTTTCACCATGTATGTTTTGGAGTTCATTGAAAGAGGTTTACATATATATATGTATATATATATATATATGTGCGTGTGTGTGTGTGTGTAACTTTAACTAACTTATCTATTTCTATCCATCTATCAAACTTACTATCTAGGGATCTATCTACTACTAACTCTCAAAAAACTAACAGACAACCAAGAGCAACAAAACCAACCTACTGCAATTCGTATATTCTAGTGTGTGTGTGTGTGGGGGGGGGGGGTTAAAATGAGCACAGTGATGGTTCCGCAGCATAAAGTGTATCTTCAGTCGTCGATTGTATGTGTGGGAGTCCCTCGGGTTCAGCCCAGCTGATTTAGTGTTCGGTGAGAGGACCCTCGCGTCTGTTAAGGGGTAAGTGGCTTTCCGATGTTAAATGAGTAGAGAATAATGTGTTAGATTACGTCATTTTTTTTTTCGTGAATGCTTGCATCGCTTGTGAAACTGCTCACAAAACTCTTGTCGCCAGCCAGTCTAAAATGAAGCGGCAGTTTGACAAGAAAGCTGTGGCTCGAGTTTTTGAGACAGGCGACCGAGTGTTGGTATTGTTGCCGTTACCCGGTTCCGGCTTGCAGGCTGGTTTTTCTGGTTCGTATGTCGTGGAGCGCAAACTTTCCGATACAGATTATGTAGTGCACACTCCTGATAGAAAACGATCGTCCCGCGTCTGCCACGTCAAAATGTTGAAAAGTTACGCCCGGTTCACACTGGACGTGGAAGCACCGCGAAGCGAAGCACCGCGAAGCACCGAGCGCTTCCATTCAGCGCCCATGTTAATCAATCAGTGCGTTTACATGCAGAGCTTAATCGGACTAAGAAATAATTCTGTTTTCTCGTCCAATCGGAGTTCTCACCTTGGTCCCCGTATACATGCAGCTGAGAAATTCAAATTGTTGACGGGAACGTGTCCTCCTCTCTCCAAATGTCAACATTCTTATTCGCGTTTGCCAGGTTGTTTCGCGCCATCTGTTTTGTTAGATGATGTAGTTGTGTGGTCATGCGTCGCGAGAGCGAGGTGTGGCGCATGCGCACTCGCATTGTCCAGTTAATAGTCCGATTAAGGCTTTATCTGGGTGTCTCAATCGGAGTTCTCCGATTCCAATCGGAGTTCTCAAACTCCAATCATAATCAGAGTTAGGTGTTTACACGCACGTGAGTTCTCCGATCATAATCGGACTAAGGCAATAATTCGATTTTCTCTCGTGCCATGTAAACGCACTGAATGTAGTGGTTCAGACCAGACGCGAACAGGCGCGCGGCTCGTGCCATTCATTTCAATGGAAGCGGAAGCGCCGCGAAGCGGAGCGCCGACGAATTTCGCGAGCGAGGCTCCAACTGGTTCACACCAGACGCGAACAGCTCCGCGACGGTCGACAAGCGCTTCTGCTCAGCTGCAGTCTTTTTTTCACTCCCACTTGAGCTTCTTTTTTTTTTCTTTAAAAAAAAAAATAAATAAAAAAAAATCATTTTCATCATCGCCCCCCCTCGCCCCATAGCCAGCCCGCTCCGTAGCTTACTTTTGTGTATGTGTGTGTGTGTGTGTGTGTGTGTGTGTGTGTGTAAATAAATAGAAACTCGCACTCAGGTGTCCATCTCAAGACAAGACCTCTTTCATAATGATCATTGACCGGCATCTCTAGGATCAAACAGACGTATTTTGATCAAGTCTTCCTCTGTGTGTGTGTGTGTGTGTGTGTGTGTGTGTGTGTGTGTTTAATCTCTCTCGCACTCTGATACAATGTACTGACAAATATAACATACAAATATGATATATGATCGAATTTGTCATTCGGTTTTTATTTTGAAATTAGTTTATTTTGAAAATTCACCGGATTTTCTCGTTTTTATTGAGCGACTTCCTGTTCTTTTGACGAGGATCGCTCGCGGCCCGCGCACGAAATAGAGCAGACGCCGAAACAACAAATGCATGCCGCAAGCCGCGCAACCACCACATTGATTAACGTGGGCGCCGAATGGAAGCGCTCGGCGGCGCTTCGCTTCCACGTCCAGTGAACTGACGTTAAATGCATGGCGCGATCCGCGAGGGGAGCCACGCGCCTGTTCGCGTCTGGTGTGAACTACTACATTGATTAACGTGGGCGCCGAATGAAAGCGCTCGGCGGCGCTTCGCTTCCACGTCCAGTGAACTGACGTTAAATGCATGGCGCGATCCGCGAGGGGAGCCACGCGCCTGTTCGCGTCTGGTGTGAACAACTACATTGATTAACATGGGCGCCGAATGGAAGCGCTCGGCGCTTCGTGGCGCTTCGTGGTGCTTCCCCGTCCAGTGTGAACCGGGCGTTACGTTGCTCGGAAAAATGTGTCGCCTGAGCCTCCGCCCCCTCCGCCCCCATTGGCGGAGGGAGGGCTCATTGAAAAAAAAAAAAAAAAAAAAAAAAATCGGTGTTGATGTTAATTTGGGGTCAGGTTTTTACAGACTATAATGCCCTCGTAGATGTGGTGGTCTCTGCCCCTGCAAGACTTCAATCTCCAGATTTGCCACAGGAAGAGGGGTTGATAATGTGTTGGCAGATGCATTATGATGTGGACTAGCTGCGGAATTCTTATTTCGGGGGAACTGAGCTGTTTTTCTTGTTTAGTTTTGTTTGTCGGTATGTTAATAGGGTTTAGTTCTTAAGGGAGGGGGTGATATGACCCACAGGTGGGTCTAGATGCCTCTATGTTTGTGTGTGTGTGAGAGTGGATGACGCCTTGCAGGTGCGGTCCTGGATGTCGGCTGCTGATTGGACGCGCCACGGCTGAGAAGGAGGAGCAGTCGAGCCAGCCTGACGGTCATCCCTCCTCCGCTCCCAACTCTGCAGTTAGTCACTTCTGAAATGGTGTTAGAGCACGCTGCCGTAGGGGTGGGCTGCCATTTTCTTTGTCCCCTCTTTTCTCCTGTTTATTAAGTATGTTGGGAGGTTAGCCTTTCTGTATTTGGGTTCTCTTTCTTTCTTTAGTTAGTTCTTAAGGCGAGCTAGTTGGAGTTTGGTTTATTATTTTGGCCTGTGCCCACCCTGAAGCCTTTGCTGCCCACCGGTTAAGTTGTTTTGTTTATTTCATTTACTGATTTATAAAATGTTTTTTGTTGAAACTGCCAACTGCAGTGAAAAATTAATGAGGCTTGGGAGTGGGGGAAGGTGTCCACCATGTTGCGTCTCGGTCCCCCTAGACGGGACGTAACACGGAGTTTTCGCCATGACAGAAGGTTGAGCTCCTACCGTGTTACAGGTGACGTCGTCACGTTAGCCTGTTCCATCCCTGCTAAATTCTTTAAAGAACTACCGTTTTAAATTATAATACGCTCTACACTAATTGTAATTTCCTGCCCGTGGTTCTATATTGCAACAGTTGACGGCTCATATCAGCAGATAAGCAGCAACAATCTGGGCATTGCGGGTGATTCATAAATATGTCATTTCTTATTAATTAGCCCATAAGTGTTGTACACCAGTGTGACACCAATTGCTTGTTGCTGACAGCAGTGAAGAAATGACACTCTAGTGGTTCTGCACATTAGTATAAATAGAGTGATTCTCTATCATTACATCACAGGACGGCGGCACTCTGACTCATTCCATGAACCTGGACACTGATGATCCAGACTCCGGTCCAGATGACACAACAGGCCACAGTGGAAACGGGTCAGAGCATGGACTGGCTGCTGAAAGGATACAGGTAGGTGGCGCTGTCATCCCAAGTTGTGTGGTGTGGAGGATCGGGGCCAAAGTTCCAGATGCTCACAGATGTGACTGTGGATTCAGGAGGAGTGTTTGAAGGCTGGACTCCCAACAGTGATTGGCTGCTGAGGACCTCTCAATCACAATCAGGTTTTTTAGTGGCTCTGAGATTGAAAGTGAGTGAACATCATTAAATAAAGAGCTCCTGCAGGGTCCCAATTTGACAAGTACACTGCTAGGTGTGCTGCTTCGTTTTCGCCAAGGCCCTGTAGCATTCATGACTGACATTGAGGGAACGTTTCATCAAGTAAGAGTTTCCAACCAGGATGTAAACTTCTTACGCTTCCTCTGGTGGCCAGATGGGGACATTACAAAGGACCTACAAGAGCACAGGATGCTGGTCCACATCTTTGGGGCAGTGTCATCCCCAAGCTGTGCTTCATTCGACGACAATCAGCATGACTTCCCAGCCGAGGTTATAAACACTGTTTGTCAAAATTTCTACGTGGATGATTGTCTAAAGGCCGTCAGCATGGTGGAACAAGCAATACATCTGTACCAGCAGCTAACAGACCTGTGCGGTAGAGGTGGATTTAAGCTCAATAAGTGGGTGAGCAATCATCGCTCGGTGCTGGCCGCCATTCCTGAAGAGCAGAGAGCTAAAGAGGTAAAAACACTTAACCTTGACAGAGACCAGCTCCCTATGGAGAGGGCCCTTGGAGCTCAGTGGGATGTACAGCAAGATACATTCACATTCAGCATCAGAACCAAGCTGGGATGGGATGAGGAAATCCCTAGGGTCATGGTACATCCCATATATAGTTTTTCAAGCGCCAAACTACAACAAAGGAACTCATCTATAACAAATCTACAACCTTGTAAGGGCAAAACCTACTTGTTTTAATTCTGATTAATAAACTAAAGCTTATTCGATTATCATTATGTTGTTTTTTTTAAACGCTCATACAAAACAAAAAAAGTGGAGGGAGAGTAGTCTGAATCGGGTTCTGGAGCATTGCTCTACCTCATCCATCGCACTCATTAGTGTCACATCCACTTGTAGTGCATCATTTCCGCCAGCAAGCTTCTCCTGTTACGACTGCACACGTTGACCCATATTTTCACTCACCCGTATCAGGTGATATTCTGCAAGGGTAACGATTGGCTCTTATCTTAGACCTTCACCGAGGTGATTGGTGGAGTGACCCACCCAGCACGTGACCTCTACGATGAGCTTTTACCCACGGAAGTGCCATAGGAGGACACGGATTAAATAGTATGGCTTGTCCACCAGAAGGCTGTATTATGGTGTACATAATATAAAACTTCGGCCCAGTTCTGCTTGTATTGCAATGGTTGGTGTTCCTGAAGTTTCATTTTTCGTCCCTTTTTATTTTTTACATTCATGTTTGTGATGAAATAGTATTGTGAATCGCTAGCTCGCATTGCATGCTGGGAAACAGCGTCACTCAAGGAAGTTTTGGCTTCGCTGACACGGTCCTGAAGGGAAGTGGGTTTTAGTGCACTGGAACGGGATGAATGTGTTCAATCAAGCAGTACAAACCTGATTAATTGTCTTAATACTTGACTTGGAATGGCCATATTGTTTAGGATTAGAATTAGATGACAACTTGTTCACAATATTTGCAACTATTCAATTTGACCAGCAGGTGTCAGTAGAAGACGAAATTTCATGTTGACTATTTCCTAATGGAAGTGCTCTCTTTACGTTGGATTTTTCTCATAATTATTTGAAATGTAGGCCTGTATCTGCACACAATTTGGAATTCGTCCCAGCGCCCTGAGCTGTAAATTTGGACGGTGTAAAATGAAAATGGCCATCTGCAGCAGAATGAAAGTGAGATTGCATTGTCCAGGTAGGAGGACAGCAGTCAGTCATGTTTCACCTCCAGTCAACACGCAGTGGTTCACATGAAGGTCCAAGAGGCCTACAGACCTACACTGAGTCTGGACGTGGCAGTACAGTTGGATCATTGTCTTTGTTGTGTTGTTTGGTCATTGTGATCCAATGTAATGTGAGAGAAGGACGAGTGCAGTTATATTGGAGTGAGTATTTTAGAGTGTAATAGAAGTTATAATGCAGAGTCTGTTTTTATGAAATGTTCTATCACCTGGCATCCATCCATCCATCCATCCATCCATCCATCCATCCATCCATCTTCTACTGCCGTATCCGGAGTCAGGTCTCGGGGGCAGCAGCCTCAGCAGAGACCCCCAGACTTCCCTGGACCCAGTCACCTCCTCCAGCTCCTCCAGTGGGACCCCAAGGCTTCCCGGTCCAGCCCAGAGACCTGGTCAGCACCACTGTGACTCCCTGAGTCCCTGCTGCTCAGGTGAGGCTTCAAAGATCTGGC
>NW_027466105.1:1125000-1152500 GCF_046127955.1 Nelusetta ayraudi
TTGCGCAGCCCTGAACAAATACGTATTCCTTCGTATTTATATTTCTACCTTTTCGTTCACATTTTTTGTAAGTTAGAAGAATTTCAACTTTGTAAATAAAAGCACAGCAAAGAGATGTTTTTCTGATTTGTTTTTATTTCGATAATTTCGCTGTTATTCTGCTGGAAACGGCGTGCAGCGGCACAAGCTTCCTCCACGGTCGGCACTTTAATGAGCGTGGGTATAACTGAAGACACCGTTCCTTTGCAAAACCTGTACACAAACTCTCCCACCAGTCTGCGCAGAACCCGCATCCAACAAGAACGAGAGTTTGGGGTCCGTGGCGACGGCACAAAGCGTAGCATTGAAGACATTGTGTTGTTGTAGCCCTCCAACAGCAAACAACGTTCTTGTCTCATGGTTATCTTTTAAGATAACCATGAGCACAAGAAATAGGGTACAGCTTATCTGCAACGTAAGTAACACGTACATTATGAACTATCATTCTATATCATAATGATGTAATATGTCAACCGAAAGCAGCTGACCAGCTGAAAAGGCTCACTCCACCCCCTACTGTTGGGAGGAGGACACGTTCCCGTCAGTAATTCAAATTTCTCAGCTGCATGTATAGGGGGACAAGGTGAGAACTCCGATTGGACGAGAAAACCAAATTATTGCTTAGTCCGATTAAGCTCTGCATGTAAACGCACTGATTACACCTGCGGCAGAGTGCAGAGTGAAAGCAGCTCTTTTAAAAACAAGCGCAGGCTGGAGTCAGCACTCCTCTGGCGTGTCCACGCTGAGAACTCTGTCCTTCGCAGTTCTTAGCATTTCGGCTAGCAATCCCAGAGCGGGCTGGGCCATAAGCGCAGCTGGAGGAGGAACTCTGGCGGGTGCCCGTTCATCGGGAGGTGGTGCTGTGTGTGCGTGATCGTTGTGCATTCACCGCTTGGCTGTTAAAGCTGAAGCCCCCCGCCCCCTCTCCTCCTCTGGCGCTCGGCGGGGAGGCAGCGACTTGGAGCGACTGCACCCAGGCAGTTTTGTTTTGTGTGTGTGTGTGTGCAAAGAATAAATAAAAGTTTTCCTTTCGTTCTAACTGTTTAACGCTTGCCTGGGTGTCTCAAGGTATTAGTATGTTAATTTTGTTCTCTTTTCTTTAGGACAGGAGTTGGCGTAGCGTGAATTTTGGTTTGTAGTGATTCCCTTAGCTTTGTTTATTCCCTTTTTTGAGTTTTCTTTGGTTTCTTTGGCCCTGTTCCCCTGTGGTCAATTCTTCTGGTGGATTCAAGTGATGTAGATGTTGAAGGAGTCTTCATTGACACAGACTTAGTTGTATAAAAACTGGTTTATTTGCAAAGAAGTCAAAAGTCAGACAGGCACCATGGAAAGCCTGGGGATGTCTCTGGGCCAGATGTGAGCAACTCCGATGATGCTTTGTTCCCATCACCTTTTATACCTCCCAGCAACCAGGGAGGAAGATGCTAGAAGTGGGGGAGAATGTATACATTCCATAGTTGCACCCCCAATGACCATCTGGTTTCAATTTGGTGGCCGTTGGCAACAACAAGACCATATATGGACCCTGAGACGCCCTTAGGGAAGAAGTGCAGCAGGTTCACTGCTGAGTTCACATCAGGCCATATACATAAGATCACATGATGTCATATACATAGATTCAGATACTACACCCCTTATTTTCTTATGTTGAACAGTCTTTTTGGTATGGTACTTATTTCCTTGACACTCAGGCAGCTAAACCTGGTCTATTTTAAATTGTTGTCAAATAAAGCTGTTTCATTGGAAGTCCGTCTCGTCCTCTTAAATTTCAAAGCGTAACGAACCTGTGTAGCCCGAGGAATTTTATTATAGTTTATTTCCTGGGGTGCAACTCCCCAGGTGGCATTGTCAGGAACCCCCCCCCCCACTCTCTCTCCTCCCCCCCCCCCAATTTTCCTTTATACCCACCATCTGAATTGTCTCCACCTCCGCCAGACCCTCCCCCTCGCCACATCTAGTCTTTTTTTGATAGATGATGATCTATGCGTATTGATGCGTCGTGCTGATGCGTAGCCCCTCCAGGATCCCTCCTTGCACTGCCACTCCGTCGTAGTGCGGGGCACCGAGTGCCGCAGGCCCCTCCGCACCTGTCGCCACCGCCGTCTTCGACGCCAGGCCGCATCTCGCCAATTCCTCCTTTACCTCCTCTGCGCTGTTGTAGGTTCGAGTTCCCGTATCCCAGTGGGTCCTCATCTTGGTGAATGGCGTCTGGAACCGGATGCCCTTCTCCTTCAGGATTCTTTTAGCAGTGTTGTACTCCTTTCTCTTTTGGACCATCTCTGTCGCGTAATCGTGATGGAATGACGGTACTTTATTCCCCAGTTCTATTTTCTTTGTCCATAGCTCTCTCAGGACCCTCTCTTTGGTAGTAAATTCCAGAAAGTTAACAATGATGGGTCTCGGTTGGGCACCGTCCGCTGGCTTCTGTGCAAATGAGCGGTGTGCTCTCTGAATTTGGAAATTAAAATCTGCTGGCAGGTGCAGTTCGCTTTTCAGCAGGTCTTCCACAAACTTGGCCACAGATTCTCCCTCCTCTCCTTCAGTGACTCCATAGATACGTAGGTTGTTTCTCCTCGGCCTGGACTCCAGGTCAGTTAACTTGTCCTGAAGAGCTTTTTGTTCTCTCAGTGATATGACCAGAGTGTCATTAGCTTCCTGTGCCCAACGTTCTAGCTTTTCAATCCGCGACTCAGCCTCGTTGATCTTGCCGGTCTGGAGCTCCTGTTCGGTGACGACTTTCGCAAGTTGTTGATTTATTTCGTCTTTGAAGTCGTCCAAGTCTTTTTCCACGTCGTTCCTCAGTGTTTCTCCAAACGTGCAAAGGACTTCTTTTGATTCCATTTTTAAATCCCGTATCTCCTTGCTAATAATTTCTATGTCCGAGCCCTTTTCCGTGTCGTTAGTCACGAGGAGTTTGTTTCGCCATCTCCCTCTGTTTCAGAGCAAGCTGGTAGTTCCGCCATATTGTCTGTTACCGTGTTTCTGTTTTGGTTGAATGGAGTTTTCCTTCCCATTCCAACGTTCCCCTGATCACTTTGTAGTTAATATGATATTTGACAATAGTTATTCAAGTTTTCGGGGAGTTTTTACCCTGGACGGTCGAGAGCCCTGGTGTCGCGCAGTCTACCGCTTTATGGCCAAACCAGAAGTCCCTTCCCTCTAGCCTTTTCAAGGGGGAGGTGGCTAGACTCGGCTCTTGTGGGACGAGAAGCAGAAGGCCTTTCCGATCGGGGGGGAAGATGAGATGACATTTTTGTGGGTCAACACAAACTCATCTGCGAGGACAGCAGCCTTGGACAATGACGACACTTTCTGTTCATTCAAGAACATTACCACCTTCTCTGCGAAAGAGTCTTTAAAATCTTCTAAAAGAACGAGCTCACGGAGTGACTCAAAGTCATTTTTGACATCATTAGCTGCACACCATTTATCAAAGAGGTTGCTTTTCTCTCATGCAAACTCGACAAAGGTTTGACCACTAGATTTTCTATGGTTCCTATTTTTGCCAGTAGGGCTCAGGAACAAGCTCATAAGCAGGAAAAATTGCTTCCTTTCCAACATCATATTGCAGGCTGTCTTCTAAGAAAAGAGCAGACACCAACTCCTGTGCTTTTCCCACCCGCTTGCATTGGAGAAGGACAGGCCACATGTCTCTTGGCCAGTTGAGTGGCGAAGCTATTGGCTCCAAGGCACTGAAGTATGAATCAACTTCTGCCTCACGAAATGCTGGCACCAGAAAAATGTTTTTACTGGGGCTGGGCAACGATTAAAAATTTTAATCGCAATTAATCGCATGATTTACCTGATCAATCATGATTAATCACGCTGTATACGCAAAAGCCAATAATGAATTTAAAAGAAGTCTTTCATACACTTTAATTTAAATGTTCTGCCATATAAACGAAAGCACCATAACATTTATCGTCCAAACACTTAACATCAGCACTTTACACAGAAACATTTTTAATGTAAATCTAAAGTTAAAAAAAATGCAAATACAAAATTAAAGCTTATTGCCAATGCCAGGGCATTACTGTTATCCTGTTCCTTATGAAAAATAAAAAAAATCTACCTACAAAATCCTGAGCCACAGTAATAACAGGCAATTTCTGAGGTAACAGCAGAAACTTTTTTCTTTTATCAGGGAGCAGCATAACCAGTCTGTGTTCCCTTGCAAATGTCCCAGTTAGAAAGGGTGAGGCACAAAAACGTTCACTTTTGGGTTTTTCTTCACAGGGGACTAGAATGTAAAGTCCACATTTATACTGGAGTTCCTTTGGAGAATCTCACTCAACTCAGTGCAGTTTGTCAGTTCCTGGAACTTGACGGCCAGTTATTTTAAATGTACTGCCATATGAATTAAAGTGCCATAACATTTACTGTGCAAACACACTTTTAACATCAGCATTTTTGAACAATTAGCAGCTAAGAAAAAAAAATTGTGTAAATTTAAACTCAACTTAAACAATGTTATCAAAGGAATACAAAATTAAAGCTGTAAGCAGCGTTTGCGGGACTGAGCCCACCTGGCCACTGCCTGCCGTGACGTCCGCCACCTGGCCACGAGCCCCCGACACCTGCCAACGCTTCCCAACGCCTGGCGTTTCCGCCCGAAACCCGCCGATGCCCCATTACTGACGCCGACGCCTGCTGATGACACATCAAGCACTGACTTGACATTACTGACTTGACATTTAGAAACATTTGATTTCTAAATGTGATTGATCACTGTATCATTTTGGAGATAATAAGCCTTAAAGTTGGCTTTTTGTTTTGTTTTGCGACAGCTCCAATATTCCATTTTTACTGTACAATAACATCAAATTGCTCCATAAGCTCTGTCAATGGTTGGTACAGTTGACCTCAGGACAACCTTGAATATATCTTCATTCATTATAAGGCATATTTAATGTACCATTTTGGAGATATTAAGCCTCAAAGTTGTTGTTTTCCTTTTTTTTTTAGCTTTTCAAACAGGCAAAAAGGGCCCAGTACTCTGCTTTGCTCCATAATTTCTATCAGTGGTTGGTACAGTTGACCTGAGGAACACCCTGACTATATCCTCAGTCATTATCAAGCATATGTACAGTATCATTTTGGAGATAATAAGCCTTAAAGTTGGCTTTTTGTTTTGTTTTGCGACAGCTCCAATATTCCATTTTTACTGTACAATAACATCAAATTGCTCCATAAGCTCTGTCAATGGTTGGTACAGTTGACCTCAGGACAACCTTGAATATATCTTCTCTTAATATTCTTGAATATTCTCACTTAATGTACCAGCTCCTTCCTGTAGACATGATATGTACAGTTAGTTATTCTTTGTTTGACGCAAGTGTTATATTAAGTTCCTACTATCTGTACCGGTACTTCTTGTTAATTTGAAATAAACACTAACAGCATAATGTCAAAACAAAAACCGAAGTCAAACAGGAGCAGATCAGAAAACAAGGAGGCTTTGTACTAAAATATGGATAAAATATAAACAGGGAGTTGTCTAATGTCGTCAAGGAAGCCAACATTACGTTACCGGTTGATCAGCATGTTGACTCAGAAAATCCTCAGGCTCCTGCTGCGACATTTCATGTGGGGCGACGGTTGTGACTTCACTGCTGGTCCCGTGAGAAACTCAAATCGGTCCCTCACGTTTGTGTTGCGTGGCATGGGTTAGGACATTGAGAGGCATTATAGTGTGGTTGTGTGCACCAAATCGGACTCGGCTTCTAGCTCGATAGCCGTGCATAATTTATGCAAACGCAATGCTCTGTTTATGTGAACTCACGGAGTCCGACTCCGTGCACGTGCTCATCTCGACTCGATGGATTTATGAGCTTGATGACAAGTGTGTATTTTGTATTGGATTGATGTACTGCAATTCTAGTCATGTGAACAAGCAATTATCATTCCTAGTTATATGTGGCATGACGAAATACTGTACTACCAAGTTTGTATTGCAGTATCTTCAGTTTATGGGGTAGAGGGTGCTCAAATTGGATTGATTGAAGATGTAGTTTAGGTACAATTTGCTTGTTTTTATCAAAATTTAAGTTGATTGCAGTTCAAGGTTGCACAATCCTATCAGATGTTGTCATTTTGTCACAAAGAACACTGGTATTTGATGATTATTACCATAAGTACCACCATGTTGCAGGCATTGTGGTTACAAGTTTCACTCCAATTTTGATTGTTGTCTGTATGACTAGCAATCCGTTGAGCTGTCTAGAGTTATCATTCAGATAAGGTGTCACAACTTTTAATTGCATGGGAACTTTGGGATCCATGGCAGATGGGCATTGTAAAAAAAACGGATCTTGAGTCGGAAGGCTAGCTTGTCCTAATTGTGACCTTAATATGATGATTTTTTTTCCCTGCCAGATTGAGGAGAAATTAAATGGACATCCAAACCGGGGCCAATAATGGATGAGCTGGATGATGTCACAGTATCAATTTTAAATGGTATGTCATGTGTAGGTATGAAAAAAATTCCATTACTGTGATTTGTCCGCTAAGTAATTAAAATAACTGTATGCTGACACTGATTTCAAAAAGAAGTATTTTACAAATTTGAGACAAAATGTCTAAACTGAATTGCATTTACAATTAATTCTGATAACAGAAATTGGCACAAAACAAACTTGGTTTGACTTGTCAAGTTGAATTAAATTCATTAGTCAAAAAATGTATGAGTTGTTAAGTTTAAAAGGTTTGTTAATGATTGGACTGTCTTTATAGCTGCCAACATCGATGAAGTCTTGCTCCACACCCTCCGTCGTGATGATTTGAGAGACCTTTTTCCTGGACCAGAACACTTTCTCAGGAGGAAAAGGATTTGGGCCCTTATTAGTGTAGATGTGATTGGTTACCTACTTTGCTCTGAAAACATCTAGCATAACACTTTTTTTTCTTTTTTCCTAATTGTGTCTATTGTTTCTCTCTTGTTCATAATGTTTTGGATCTGGTTTCCTCTCGGCTGAGAATTCCACCGTACCAGACAAGGCTGCCCCGAATGAAGCCAGGAACTGTGTCTTCACCAGGAGACATCTCCAATCTGTCCTCAGACATCCACTCCTTTGGTGAAAAGCAGCCCAAAGAGGACCCTACAGCTTCCTGCTCCTCCACAATATGTTGTCTATACTAGACATGGGCAAACCCCGGCCCGCTGCGTGTCTCTGTCCGGCCCGCGTGAAGCCAGTCATAACCCCCCAACACCGCACCCCCTGAAATTCTCTCTCTCTCTCTGTCTCTCTCTCTCTCTCTCTTCACATATATATATATATACATATGTATATATATATATATATATATATATATATATGTGTATATATATATATATATATATATATATATATATATATATATATATATATATATATATATATATACGAATGTATGTGTTCAACACACAATATCTATCTATCTATATATCTATATCTATCACCCGCGAAATAGCGTTTTGACCGTGATCTATCCATATATCACGTTCGACCGCGATGTAGAGGTATGTCCCAATGGAGTTGCCGTATCGGGCAGTCACTACGCCCAGAACGATTCTGCACCCGGACTAATTCTGTACCTACCTACAACCCCCCCTTCCGTGGCCTGCCGACTCGATGCAGGTCTGTCATGTGGCCCGTTGCTGAAAAAGTTTGCCCACCCTCTATACAGACAGTGAGTTGGAGCAAGCTCGTAAGCACTACTTCCAGATGGCCCGCACTGCCAGTGAGGGGAAATGTGTCATGTTCAAAGAGCTGAGATGCAGGCTGGTGAGAAACACTGTCACCAGCATGATTTCTATCTTGAGAGCCAGTCAGCAAGGAGAGATGGTCTTGTACTCTTGTAAGCATGAAGTCACTGCAATGTCTCAAAGACTAGTGGATTATTATCCCATGCTGAAGGATTAAGACAAAACAATGAAACATGTAAGTGATTATATTATTTTGCGCACTTAGATTTTGAAGCGTGTGGTTATTTTTGGCTGATACTTTTTTTTATCTGTGTATGTTCACTTTCCATCTTTATTTGTTCTTTCAATGAGTGAAATTTTATTTACCAAGCGAGCACTTACAAGAATCTTCACAAGAGATTCACCAGAGAGGTGCCACAAGAAGAAAAGGCATCGCATTGACTTCTCAGCAAGTGACCAAGAAGAAGATCATGATGCAGACTCAATTGGTGGATCAACAATTATTTTGTGTCACACACCAGGGCGCAGTTCTGATAATGGCCACACTTCACGTAAGTAGAAACATGTCCATTTTAATAATAATGATAATGTATGAAAGCTAGGCAATGTTATGATAGTTTTGGATATCATGATATATCACAGGCATTTTTACATTTGAATTGTCATTTGATATATTTTCATGCTCCAAACAATTTCATCCATTTGACTGATTTACTGATTTGTCTCCTCCATTTCATCAGCCAAAGATGGTCTGACAGCACAGGCCAGACATTATCAGACCCTGCAGGAGCTGTACAAGAAACCAAAACCCAACCAAGATGCTGTCTCCCAAATTCTTGACCTGCAGTTTCAAGCAAGAAGATCCTTCATTGATAGTGATGTTCTGAAAGAACAGGACAAGGCCAACAAAGATCCTGGATGCATATCCATGTGTCAAGGATCTTTATCGTGTAAGTGATTAACTTGTTTTGGTTTATGATGAAAAGCAAGCATTTTTGCAGATTTTAACACTGACTTGCATTATAGGCGATGAATGAGCTGCGGCGCATTCTGGATAAGGGCAACAGAAAATTCATTGATGAACTAAAAAAAGAGATGGGAAGACTTCTGCACCAATGTGTAATTTTATGGTGTTTGGAAAAAAAATGAAGTGATGAAGCCACGCATAACGCTGGATGTAGGTGAGTCATTTTGCTGTGTCTCTAATTGACTGTGTAGCTGTTTCCTGGGACATAGGATGGTTTATGTTGCGCTGAATGAATAGATGCAGAATGGTAATACTCTTCATGCTGAAAAAATAAGATTTTTTTTGTGATCAACACAAACCTAATAAGACTCATTTTTAGGAAGACTAACTTTGAACTCAAAGTTGATTTGTTCTATTCCAGTGGAATATTCCATCGCGCTGCTCAGGGCACTCCCCACACTCTTTCCTTCACCAAGTCCACCACCGAAGAAGCTGGGAAATGCCAGTGAGGCACTGCTTCATGTCATTCAGGTGAAGGTTTGTTCGCATTTTCTCACATTCAACGCTTCATAGTTCCATGCATGGATGTGGCATTTCCTTCTTCTTTTTCTTTAGCCAACTGAAGATCCCACAATGTACTCGCAGAAGAGGTCTTTCTGCACCCCTGTGTTGCTGTTTGATGAACCCGCTGTCTCATCTGTCTTGGAGCCACTCCCGCCACCACGCTTGCCAAGGAAGACTTGAGTGACGGTCTGCTTCATCTGATGGATTACTACTATGCCCTGCACCTCACATATCCAAAAGTGTGTGGCAACCCTTCTCTCTGTCATTCAGACAGAAGTGCTACAGGACACTATCCATGAGTGAGACACCACAGCCTCATACAAAAAAGACCATGGCAGAATGGAAAGATTTTATTGGGGAGTAGAGCTGTGTACTAGGCATAGGTAGTGATACACTCCCCTGGTAGTTGTAACTTGAGGGTGGGTGGGAGTCTGTTGGAACAAACATGTTATCAGTGGTGATAGGAACACAACACTATATGCTGTCCCCATACTGTTTTTGTTTTTTTTGTGTAACTGAGTGTCAGGGAATCTGAATCAATGTTCAATAATGATGACGGTGAATATTGTAACAACAAAACATTACTTGCGTTCTAGAAATGATTGCTTGAGATTGTTTTAAGATGCAATGCCTTAGTGACGTTTTTATTACGAGGCAGTGAAGGCACTGTCAGCAATTTAAGTGAATAAATAGTTGTTGACAATATTAATTCTGTTTGCTGAATTATTTTTTTTGGGGGGGGAGTGGGCGTAGGGGGGGTGGATGCTTTGTCTCATTTTGAGAAAAAAAAAGCTAATATTGTGAACACTTAAATTAAGAAGAATTGCACTGTTAGTAGGTCTGGTTTTAAGATCTTTTCATTCAAATTAAGAAAGAAGCAAACGTGAAAAAAGAATTGAGAAGCTAGTATCAAGTTTATTTGACTTAGTACAGTCCTTGGAATGAGTGCTTCACTGTTTATTTCAAGAGTTTTTCCATTCTTCAAATGCCTAGATATATCGTCTTATTTTAAGAAATCTTACCAAGTCTAAATATCTTACTGCATTGGCAGATAATTTGACTTGTTTCTAGCCTGTTCTTTCTCAATTTAAGTGTTTATTTCTTAGATATATTTTGCAGTGTGTGGACACCGAGGGGAGCTCTAGAATTGGCTCATTCAACCGACCAACGAGCCAATCAGCAGCGGCGTCACAGGCCCTCCTCCTTCTTTGTTCTCTCTCTCACTTTGACTTCGGCACTGAACAGCCAGGTTTGTGGAGGGAAGGTTGGAACAAGGTAAGGACGGGGTACCCCATACATTCATGTACGTAGAGTCACTAAGTCTTAAACTCACCAGGTTTGTATCGCTTATCGATAACCCTAATGCCATACAAGTCTATGAGGGTCAAAGGTCAACTTTGTCCTAGGGACATGGGGCCACTTTCAGGTTCATCAGGATCCCCCTGGACACACCCACGCCAAATTTGGGGCTTCTAGCCCATGAGGAACCCCGAAACCCTCACTCTAATTCCAGCCTTATCGCTAAACCCTAATGCAGTGCAAGTCTATGAAGGTCAAAGCTCAACTTTGTCCGAGAGACATCAAGTGTTTTTTCATGAATCATTCATAAATGTTAAGAGTTTGCTTTGTGGAGAATTCACAATAAAAATACATTGACACTGTCAAGATGGACTCAAGCACTATTATTGAACTATACTGTATTTTTTGAGTGATGTGAAGCTTTTGACAAGCGCTGCGCAAAGGAGGCCCATTTGTTTTTGTTTTTTTGAAGGGGGCCCAAAATTCCTGGCGGCGCCCCTGAGCGGGCATCTCCAGCACCAAGGCAGTGGAGCTGCCGGCCACGAGAGAAGAATTAACCAGTCCATTGAAACCATTTGTTTGGTCTAGTGAGTGGCAACAGTCCTTTGAGGATCTTAAGTGCCTTAAGTGTCTGCTCCAAATTTTTCCTCATTGGCTAGAAGCCCCAAATCTAGCGTGGGCGCTTCTTGGGGGCTCCTGATGAAAAAGCAAGTGGGCCCATGTCTCTAGGACAAAGTTGAAAATTCACCCCATAGACTTGCATTGAATTAGGGTTAACAATAAGGCTGAAACTAGGGTTAGGGTTAGGGTTAGCTGAAATTTGGGTTAGGGTTTCGGGGTTCCTCAAGGACTAGAAGCCCCAAATTTGGCGTGGGCGTTTCTTGGGGGCTCCTGATGAAAAAGCAAGTGGCCCCATGTCTCTTGGACAAAGTTGAAAATTCACCCCATAGACTTGCATTGAATTAGGGTTAACAATAAGGCTGAAACTAGGGTTAGGGTTAGGGTTAGCTGAAATTTGGGTTAGGGTTTCGGGGTTCCTCAAGTACTAGAAGCCCCAAATTTGGCGTGGGTGCTTCTTGGGGGCTCCTGATGAAAAAGCAAGTGGCCCCATATCTGTAGGACAAAGCTGAAATTTCACCCCATAGACTTGTATGGCATTAGGGTTAGGGTCCAAGAGTACACATACACATTTTCTTTTGCTTTATTGATTTAAGCTCATCGTCTCCAGCTGCAAAGGTACAGAAACCTTTCTGTGTTTTGATGTCGTGTGTGAGAAAACATCACTTTTTTCTGTAAACTTGTGTTATCATTGTCCTTCATTGAAAATGACACAATCTTTCATCTCATTGTTCAGATGCCGAACACCAAGGCATTCCGTCGCTCTCTGGCCATGAAACGACGCCTGGAGCAAAAACGGGATTGGACACCTTTTCCACCTCGGAAGGACTTTGAACGTCGTGAGTACTTCCACGTTCATGATTTCATGTTCTGCCTGTGTTGTTATGTTGTATTCCAAATAAATCTTACAAAAACATATTTAGATTTTTCTTTTTTGTCAATTTACACAGGGCGCGGTACTGGTCAGCGACCTGGGTGCGAAGATGGCCCGTTTTGCTCCTGACTGACAAAACAGTGCAAGTTCGTTCTTAAGGCCCAGCAACCAGACAAGAAGGTATGGGTCGTGATTTTGTCAAGCCACGAGTTTCTTTATGTTTTTGTTCTGGTGGTGGGAGACTCACATCTCTGTCCACTTGTGGATGGTTTTGTGTTCTCTCCCCGGGCAACAACCTTGAACACGGGCTTGTAACAGACTCCGCCCAGGATTTTGCTGCGCTACTGGCAACTGTGTTGGACCGCTGGCCCAAGGTTTGTTTATCTGCTGTGACAAACAAATTTGAACACATGAATGTCATCACCACTTTGTTTTATCAATATCAAGTAATTCCATGATCCATAGTTCAATAACAAGAATATTCATGAATTTATTTTGCATTTTTATGTTTGTTTGGGTTTTTTTTTTATATATACAACTATTTTGCAGGTGTTTGTGCTTGACTTTCCACCTCGCCTGACTGTCAAGCCAGAACTACAAACAGCGCTACGTCAAGTATATCATCGTGTTGCTGCACGCATGGGTGTGTAAAATACATATTTTTGTTGTATTTTTTTCTCTTCAGTGACACTGTGCTAACAGATATTTCTTAGAATTGTGTGATTACATAATTGATTATGTGACACTTCTTCCAGGTTTAACATTTGTGTATATGGCCGATCACCTCCCCCTTCGTCAGCTGTACATGGTGGTGTTATGATGGTGTAAGTTTTGCCTTCTTCAGCCTTACTTGCTCTTCATTTGATATGACAAATATGTGTTAACATGTTGTTTTCTGTTTACGTGCACCTCAGGACTGATTTTGGTGGAGCGTCTGCATGCTGCAGTGCTCCATCAGCTCGCACCCCCTTCACCTAGGCCAGGGGTGTTGTGCCACAACCAATCATCGCCCAGGGTGTCTCCCAGAGTGGTTGTGACAGGTCCTGTCCACATGCCAGTGTATGGACCTGCTCCTGAATGGACTCTTGTTGGACAGGAGGTTGAGGTAACCTGTTCATCCCTCTTTTTTTTTTTTTCCCCCCAATCGTGTATTTGTCAAACTGTGCAACTTTTTATTTTAAAAATGAACACTTATCCTAAGTTGACTCTGATTTCCTCTCCTCTTTTTTTTATAGACAGTACCAACAGCTGTTGAGATTGCATTTCACACAGACATCCCGTCCAATCCCGTGTGGTTCAGTGAGGCTGTGCTGCTGGACCACATGGAGACCGTCGTGGAGTCATCTGGCAGGGTTTCCCCAGCTTCCACGGTAACATTCACACAATTATTCATACACTTATCAACTAGGGGTGGGTGAAAAAAAAAATCAATATTGCAATATATTGTTGTGCTTTCTGTCGCAATAAATAATCGATACACTGACGGCAAATATCAATATTTTTTTCCAAACACCACCTGTCCACCTGTCCCGGGAAAGATAAAATCTCTCCCGGGACACAATTTGTCCCGTTTTTTATGGAAAATGACAAAACCTCATTTAACTTCCGTCTGTGGTCTAGATAGGGTTGCCAACCCTCCCGTAAAATACGCGATTGTCCCATATTTGGCAACTAAAAAGCCTGTCCCGTAATGAACTGATGGGGGACGCACTTCACTTTGTCCCGTATATTTTGGGGACGCGGTTATTTATTTCTTTATTTTGTCTGCATCATTTTTTTTTATTGATTTTCAGAATCGGGGCAGTGAAAGGATTTTTTTCCCTCTTTCATCTTCCCGTCGGTTTGTATATCCCAAGTCCCCAAGTTGCGATAAGACAAGTTGCTACTGACTTTACATTACCAGAAAGCACTGTCCTTGTTTACATGAAAGTTATTAATGTTTATGCACTTTAATATGTTTGCTTGTGCAGTGCACGTTTGTTTGTACATTATACAAAGTTTTGGAATAAATGCAAGATCACAGGCATTTTCCTTTGTATGGGTATTTTTTTCTTTTTCAGTCACATATTGTGACGACCCTGTCTCTATATAACTTGTTGTGGCTCCCAGCTGTTTTCCCATTTCTAGGTAGCGGTGGATGTGGGAGTGGCATCTTCCGATTAGGACACCTGTGCCGATGCCCCCCGCAGGATAAAAGGCCGACTGCGTGTGCCGCTCGGTCTCTTCCCCATTCTCCATCCAGCAGCCATGGGCATCTGGCCGACTCTCAGCTTCTTCTGTTCTGTTTTGCACCTGACAACACCCCACATCCTATTATTCACTCATCCACACTTACATTACTGATGAATACTGACAAACACACACCATATATTTCATTATTTTGCTTACAATTATCTATTTTGTTATAATAAACCTTTTGATTAATTGCAATCCGCAGTGTCCCTTCCGTTATTGTCATAACTCTTGAGCCGGGTTATGACAATATCGTCTGCAAAATTTCGAAGATATCGTGTGTCGTGATGTTGTCATTATCGTGGGCCAAATATCGTCACAGTATCGAATCGTGGGTTAGCCGTATCGCCCCACCCCTATTATCAACACAAGATCACATATGTACAGTACATGTACAGTTTAATTAGTGTGTTACTTTGTTTATGAATTAATTTCTTTATGTTCTTCCAGATGTCCAGCCTGAGCGTCGATCAGCACACGTTGCCTCAAAAACCAAAACAAACAAGTGAGATGTTGGTATTTGGGATATGTGTATTTCATTGTGTGCATCTTTGTGATAGGACAATAAATGCAGTTCTTTAAACGTTACTTTGTGTCCTTGTATTTGCAGGTGTGGGCAACACGTTCAACTGTCCACATGACTGAGTCTGCCTCCAGCAATGTCACAGCAGTGCAGCAGGTTTGTACTTATTCATTTCCACTTCATCACCTGTGTGTGTTTTCTAGGCTTTACACCGATCTTATCGGCTGTATCGGATCGGCCGATATTTGGCATTTTTTGAAACGTTCGTGATCGGGCGTCATGTCATGAATCACCGATCAATGACGTCATGGTCGTGTTGAAACTTTTTTAATCTGTCTCATTTCCTCCAAAGTAGTTTCACAGCATTGACATGTTTATTTGTTTGTATCCGAGACATAATGATTCATGATTCAAAGGCTTTCATTTTCGTCTTCGTGCCTCTTCCTGTTTTGAGTACTGTCGCTATGTGACGGACAATAAAGTTTCTTTGAATCTTCACGACAGCAACATCCATGGGCGACACAAACAAACGTGTCGGGGGTGTGGAAGTTTTTCAAAGTGAGAGAAACAGACATAGCACAAGCTATCTGCAATATATGCAACGCTACAGTACTTCGCGGGGGAACTTTGGTAAAAAAATTTCAACACCACAAATTTAATCAGGCACTTGGAAAAGATACACACAGAGGAGCATGTCGAGTTTAAGAAACGCAGCGCGGAGAAAGAAAAAGAAAAGCAAACTCTGAAACGGATGCTAAAGCAAACAACTTTAGACGGTGCTCCTGAGAAGGCAAGGGGTGTACAGAAACAAGTATTTATTGCCCCTAACGTGATCGGATCGGTGATCGGTTTATTTAAACTCACTGATCGGTGATCGGCACAAAAATCGTGATCGTGTAAAGCCTAGTGCTTTCCTTTCTATGTTTATTGGCATAAAATCACATCTTTCTTATTTTAATCAGGTGGAGGCGACGCCACAGATGACCAGAGCTGTGCCCGTGGTTCCTGTGGCTCCCGTGGTTGCCAGCACCAAGCCAAAGGAGGCCAGCACCGTCCAGGAGGCAACACAGAAGATCAACGAAGCTAAGGAGGCTTTTCTTTCTTCTTCTGTTGCCTCTGACTGCTCCGCTCGTTCTACGCCTCGCACATGTGATTTGTGATCCATCATCAGTTAGTACTAGTGAAGATGCAGTGGCAGATCATGGCACTGGTATTAGATTAGCCAAGGTTCTGCATGGTTCTTTTCATCAAGGCGAAACCGGTCACGGTTTAAAATTCCAGCACCAGCTGGCAACAGTGAGTCACTTCAGAAGAGCAAAACTCCTCACTTTGACATGGATAATTCTGACGTAGAGTTTGTCAGTGCTGTGACCAATGAAGAGTGTAACTTCTCTCCCCTTGATGTTGATGTTTGTTTAGACCTTAGCAAAAACTTGAAGATTCATTTGGACCGTGCAAGTTTTCCAATTTCTGATTGCAAAGGCCCATTAGGTTCGCCGTGTACAAATGAGAATGTAGAGGCTGATGGAAACTGCTTCTTCAGAGCCATCAGTCAAGCTGTGACTGGTTTATAGACACAGAAGTGGAAATTCAGGTTGCAGCAGATTGTTTACGATTAGATGTGTACACTTTTATCGATGGTCATGGGTTGAAGTGCAGCTCTTGCAAGAAACAATTCTCACATTGTATATATTTATGGATGTATTTGTTTTATATGGAAGCAGTTACATAATCCAAATTAAAATAAGAATATAATAACAGAAATGCTTTTTCATTTAAAGAACGAAGCTGCATTATTTGACTCATAATTAAAATGGTTAATAAGTCATTCAATCTGCATTTTCATTTTCTTATTCATGACTGCTCATTCTTGTACTTAATTCAAATGAAGGAAAACACATTTGAGATTTAATTTTCAAAACATGCACCAGCAAAGAGTTACCAAAATTCAATATGAAAAGTAAAATTCAAAAATGAAAAAGCAATAGCAGAATGCTTTTTCATTTTAAGAACAAAGCTGCATTATTTGACTCATAATTAAAATCATTAATAAATATTCCTATATGCATTTTCATTTTCTTATTCGTGTCGCACCTTTTATGACACAATCAAAAAGAAAACTGAGGGCATTGCTTTTTAATTTTCATGGTCCTGCCCTGCACAAGAGTTACCACAACTCGAAAACGAAATCGCAATCTCAAAGTAAGCGCGCGGCGCAGGAAAGTGACGTCAGCAGCTCTCCACCTCCGCTGTGGGTATGGCGGTATGACGCCAAGTGTCATTTGCCTCCTGTTATGTGTAAATTCTAATGTTTGTGAATTTAATAAATGTATATATATATACTGTATATTTAAAAAAACAAAACAAAACAAAAAAAAGGTATAGCGGTATGACACCACTTTGCCATCGTTACTTTTCACGTCATTGAAGTTGCCGGTAAACAAGATTTAAATCGCCGAAAAACGTGGACCACTGACGGATCTCGTTGGTCGGACAGATTTGAGCATGGCGCACATTGACACAATTGTTCAAACCCTGCTGGATTTAGCTTCCCAGGTGGAGTTGAATAGTGTATCTGAATCTGATGCTCGGGACCGAGTTGAGCAGGTTTTCTGCCGTCCCAGATACGGACGCAAACAAGGTTGCCCTAGCCAACTTGTTGTCAGTTATGGAACACCTTGATGCACCAGCACAACATCAAAGCTAAAGCTATTTGTTACATGGGTGGAGTAACAGCTGTTCGGCGTCGGCCACCAGTCCATCCGACGAAGGATGCGAAGCAACAGATCAATCCGTCGACTGGTGGCAGATGCTGGTGCGAGATCTGTCAGTGGTCCACGTTTTTCGCCGATTTAAATCTCGATTACCGGCAACTTCAATGACGTGAAAGAAGTAACGATGGCAAAGTGGTGTCATACCGCCATACCTTTTTTTTCTTTTCTTTTCTTTTTAAATAAAAAAAAGAAAAAAAAAAATATATATATATATCTTTATTAAATTCACAAACATTAGAATTTACACATAACAGGAGGCAAATGACACTTGGCGTCATACCGCCATACCCACAGGTGGAGAGCTGCTGACGTCACTTTACTGCGCCGCGCGCTTACTTTGAGATTGCGATTTCGTTTTCGAGTTGTGGTAACTCTTGTGCAGGGCAGGACCACGAAAATTAAAAAACAATGCCCTCAGTTTTCTTTTTGATTGTGTCATAAAAGGTGCGACATGAATAAGAAAATGAAAATGCATATAGGAATATTTATTAATGATTTTAATTATGAGTCAAATAATGCAGCTTCGTTCTTAAAATGAAAAAGCATTCTGCTATTGCTTTTTCATTTTTGAATTTTACATTTCATATTGAATTTTGGTAACTCTTTGCTGGTGCATGTTTTGAAAATTAAATCTCAAATGTGTTTTCCTTCATTTGAATTAAGTACAAGAATGAGCAGTCATGAATAAGAAAATGAAAATGCAGTTTGGATTATTTATTAACGATTTTTTTTATGAGTCAAATAATGCAGCTTCGTTCTTAAAATGAAAAAGCATTTCTGCGGTCATGTTTCACCTCCAGTCAACACGCAGTGGTTCACATGAAGGTCCAAGAGGCCTACAGACCTACACAGAGTCTGGATGTGGCAGCACAGTGGCATCATTGTCTTTGTTGTGTGGTTTGGTCATTGTGATCCAATGTAATGTGAGAGAAGGACGAGTGCAGTTCTATTGGAGTGAGTTGCTTACAAATACAGATTGCACGATTTCTATCCCAATTGTTAAGTGGGAAAGAGACCTGTCTCTCCAGCCTCACTCTAATTTTTGGCGAACAATCTGCCTGAACACCTTTTCACTGATAAAACAACCTATTCTACAATTAATACATTTTAAAGTACTCCACAGGATCCACTACATTGGACAGCGGATGTTTCATGATGGGCATCATCAGTGATATCACATCAGATAAGGCAGAATCTCGCATGCTGATCACCTCCTTATCTATCGCTAAGAAAACAATCCTCACAAACTGGAAAACAAAACAACACCTGCACATTGCACAATATAGGAACTTACTGTTAGACCACACCTCCTTGGTAGGAATGTCTGCTTCATCCTATAACTAACTAGTAATCAATCAATAGCTGAGGCTGCTGGTTGATGTGGGCAGCCGTGGTGGGGGGTCGGGGGTTGGGTGGGTGGTGCTCCAGGGGTGGTGCTCCGGGAGGGGGGGGGGGCGTCCCTGGCTCTGGTCTGGGGGCCCCCTTGTTGGTGGGAGGGCTGGTCCGTCCCTGTGTCTGGGGACTGGCGCTGGATCGTACGCGGTGGGGTCGCATGCCTGGGGTGGGCCTGCGCGTTCGCCGGCTACCGCTCCTGTGTGCCCGGGTGGTGCGGTGCGGTGGGGGGCGGGCCCCCTTTGGCTCCTGGATCCCTGTGGTGTCCCCGGCCCCGATGTCGCTGAGGGGGCGCCCTGACCGGGAGTCCCCCCTGGTCACATAATATGTGTTTTTCTTTTTTGTTTTTTTTTCCCTAAATTTTTAATTAATTAATTTATTTTCTTCTGTTTCGGGGGATTTGTGTCTTGGGTGATCGCTGCCTGGCCTTCTGGCCTTAAGACCCTCTCCAATCTTAATAGCATTATAGACACTTAGGGCCTGGGGGGGTGGTTCGTGCACTGCGGCCGCCGCCCTGTTCAGCAGCAGTGTGGTTGCCCCAGGGCCTTACCACCCTTCCATTTTAAACGCACCATAGTTCAACACACCAGCAAGTGCACATATACACACACTGACACCCCTACACACAGTGGGGTCGGCCTGCTAGCGGGGGCGGGATCCGGCATCTTTCCCACTCTGGATGGGCCCTGTGCAGTCCGGTGCCCCTGGGGTGCGAGACCGGCTGGGCCTATGGGGACCTCGCCACTTGCGGCGATGCGCCATACTGGGTCCGTAGGGGGGGGGCATCTGGGTGCCCGGGCCTGCCTTGGGTACCGATCCTCCCGGTGGGTGAAGGGGATGGGTCCTGTAATGGGGATGAGTCCGGTCTCGCTTGCCTTGGGGGGCCCCGTCCGGAGGACGGGCTCTGCTGTCTGTTCGCCCCGGGTGGTGTCCCTTCTCCTTGGGGTATCTGCCTCCCTGTCATCTTGCCCTGGCTCCTCGTGGGGCGGGTGCCCTCCGGTCCGGGGGCCTGCTGCTCCGGGCCTCTTCCTGGCCGGCATTTTAGCGAGTGTGCTGTGTCCGGGCCCCCCCGCCCTGGACTCGTCGCTGGCGTGGGGCGGTTGCGGCCTCGGAGGCCGCAGTAATTGGCAGCCTACTTCCAGTGACGTACTTAAACACACCCACTCCCACATTCAGGTACACACACCACCACATCCACACACACACACACACACACACACACACACACACACACAGGAGCAGCAGCTCTAATTGGCTGAGAGCTAAATATCTTCTTATCTTACTGGGTGTAAATGAATCTGTCCATTTTTTAAATGTCAAAATTTAACATTTGGTTTCTATTTTTTCAGATATTATTTCCGTCAAATTCATTTGAATCAACAGAAGAAGAAAATCAGTGTGTAGTTCAAACTTTGTGCGTCTTTGTGTTCAGTTTTTCTGCTGTAGTTGTGCTTTTCTTTTCATTCCAGATGAATTCCACTCAATTTCCTTTTCAAACCTTGTAGGTGTTGAGTGAGCTGCAGCGCCCCCTGGCTACAAGTTTCATACTGTGACTCTGCCGACCGAGGTAAAAAACCAACAAACTCTGACACTTTGCTGAGGTCCTCCTGGAGGAGCTGAAGGTGCAGAACCTTCTCAGGCCTCTCTGAGGAGGAACTTGCGGCTGTCGGTCCTCTGCTGCCCCCTGCTGGTCACACAGGCCTCTTACACCTCCGTTTGTCTGTTCAGCACATATTACATTTTTGAATGGCTCTATAAACGTCACTGATGAGACGATTTTATGATTCCTGCAGTTAAATGTTTTTAATTCCAAATTTGCAAAAACCTTCTGATCAATGAAGACAGAGTTGATTAAAATGATTTCAAAATTGACCTGTTTGAGAAAAGCTGCACTGTGGCATTGTTTGCATGTTGTTTTAGCTCTCAGTGGCTTCATTTCGCATTTTTCTTAAAAGCTTCGTTTAGTGGTCCATTGTGGTCAATGGGACACTGAACATCCGATTTGTGTGCCCGAGTTTTAAGAGGATCAGGTGCGGACATTTTAGCATTTAAATTATTATGGCTTATTAGCATAGGTACGTAGTACCTCACCTGTCCGTTCTTTTTACAGTGCTTCCTGAACACCTCACCGGCACACTACAGCCGCCTGCTAGCACAAAGCTGCGCAGAGCCTCCTCGTTGTTCTCCTCACCTGGAGGACGCTTGGTGATCAAGACCTGTGGCCCAAAACTCGGTCCTATAAGATAAGTGCAGGAACACTGCCGCTTCGCCCGCACTTGATTGTGCTAGCCGCCCCGTACAGACGGTGGACGGTGCATGTTGCTTCCGTCCCGCCTTGGTTTTACTTGTTGTTTTTCCGTTCTCGTTGTGTTTTTCTTCGTTTGCTTACGTCGCCACTGCTGACCCTCAGACAGCAGACGTTACACTATCAAGTCGCCGGTCCAGCTACAGTGGTGTGCGTGCGTGTATGTGTGTGCGTGGTTGGTGGGAACTTGGTTGGTGTGTGTGTGTGTGTGTGTGTGTGTGTGTGTGTGTGTGTGTGTGTGTGTGTGTGTGTGTGTGTGTGTGTGTGTGTGTGTGTGTGTGTGTGTGTGTGTGTGTAATTGCATTGTTTCTTTGTTTTTCTTGCTATTTCAGTACATGTGACAGATTTTAGGGAACTTTTAGTAACCAACTGTTTATCTTTTCTTTTGTAGTCGCTGAGAGCTGCTGGTGGTGGCGGTGTCCCGGGTGGTGGGCCCCTTTGAGTGCTGTGACCCGGGATTGTGGTTGTTTTCTTCTTTTTTTTTGCACTTCACTTTCTTTGCAGGTGTATCACGTGTGAGTGGGGTGTTCCTTGTTTTCTTTGGTTCCTCCCCCGTTTGGCCCCCTCATCGGTAAGCCTCAGTTTCTACACCAAGAATAAGGAGCTCAGTAGCTCTGTTTTAAGTGTTGGTCTGTTTGTTCCTTTTATTTTTAAATGTTGAATAAAAGTTGGTTTGATATTTTAAACATTCTGAACCACATCTCCTACTCCTTCCTCGTACAACTTACCTGTGTGCCTAATTATTACTTTTGTGTTTAGTAGAACTCCCTGGGTGAAATTCCCAGAGTGGCGTTGTCGGTTCCTTTTCATTTTGTTAAATTCCCAAGATTAAATCTTGCTTTATCAGATAGCCATAACCACTCTCATCGCCACAGGATATTTGAGTCAACTGAGTCAAACTGTCGTGTCTACTTCCCAGTCTCAATAAACATGTTCACTACTGCTTTGTGCGAGCTTCTTAAATGGAGGTTTGTCGGGGTTTTTCCCTTTTTAGAAGCAAGCCACATATTTTGTGTCTTTCCACCACAAGACATTGGCTTTTGTCACTCTCTTCGTCGTATTGGGAAAAAGTGGCATATCGGACTTTCCCGCCGCGAGTCGCTCGTCAACATACTGCTGTGAAAGAGGGGTGACGTCACAGAACGCGAGGTGCATTTAGGTGCTGCTGCGTAAAACTAAAAGATTTTCCTGGGCAAATATTCATTTGACAGACGTAAACGAAGTGAAATATAACTTCAATTTAAGTTTGTTTTAGTTTGTTTTTATAAACACAGAATGAAAAGGAATAGATGAGCTAAATAACACATATATAATACACATTGATGGGAATTGAACCGTCGCCTCAGTCTTGCAAGTCCAAGATTGTCATAATGTACCACAAACCCAAATCACACTCCCTTTTTTTCATCTAAGCTGTTTGAGTAGCGTTAGCACACCGTGATTCCTCATCAACTACAGGCCTACACTTCAAATAATTATGAGAAAAATCCAACGTAAAGAGAGCACTTCCATTAGGAAATAGTCAACATGAAATTTTGTCCTCTACTGACACCTGCTGGTCAAATTGAATAGTTGCAAATATTGTGAACAAGTTGTCATCTAATTCTAATCCTAAACAATATGGCCATTCGAAGTCAAGTATTAAGACAATTAATCAGGTTTGTACTGCTTGATTGAACACATTCATCCCGTTCCAGTGCACTAAAACCCACTTCCATTCAGGACCGTGTCAGCGAAGCCAAAACTTCCTTGAGTGACGCTGTTTCCCAGCATGCAATGCGAGCTAGCGATTCATAATACTATTTCATCACAAACATGGATGTAAAAAAATAAAAAGGGAAAAAGGGAAAAATGAAACTTCAGGAACAGCAACCATTGCAATACAAGCAGAACTGGGCCGAAGTTTTATATTATGTACACCATAATACAGCCTTCTGGTGGACAAGCCATACTATTTAAGCCGTGTCCTCCTATGGCACTTCCGTGGGTGGAAGCACATGGTAGAGGTCACGTGCTGGTTGTGCGTCACTCCTCGGGGCCCTTGTAAGGGGATCTGCAGGGCAACTGATTCATGTGAGTTTATGGAAAATATGGGTCAATGTAGTCAGTTGTAACATGAGAAGCTTACTGGCGAAAATAATGCACTACATGTGAATGCCACACTTTTTTTTTTGTTTTGTATGAGCATTTAAAAAAAACAACAACATACTAATAATATGGATTTTGACCATGTATGTTTTGGAGTTCAATGAAAGAGGTTAATATGTGTATATATATATATATATATATATATATATATATATATATGTATATATACATATATATATATATATATATATATATATATATATACATATATATATATATATGTATATATATATATATATATATATATATATATATATATATATATATATATATATATATATATATATATATATATATATAAATATATATATATATAGAGAGAGAGAGTCAGCTGCTTTCAGTTGACATATTAAATCTATTATGATATGGAACGATAGTTCATAATGTACGTGTTACTTGCTTTGCAGATAAGGTGTATCCTATTTCTTGTGCTCCTGGTTATTTTAAAAGGCAGACAAGCACGTTGTTTGCTGTTGGAGGGCTACAACAACACTTCGATGCTACGCTTTGTGCCGTCGCTACGGACCCCAAAATCTCGTTCTTGTTGGATTCGGGTTCTGCGCAGACTGGTGGGAGAGTTTGTGTACAGGTTTTGCAAAGGAACGGTGTCTTCAGTTATACACACGCTCATTAAAGTGCCGACCGTGGAGGAAGCTGGTGCCGCTGCACGCCGTTTCCAGCAGAATAACAGCGAAATTACCAAAATAAAAACAAATCAGGAAAACATGTCTTTGCTGTGCTTTTATTTACAAAGTTAAAATTCTTCTAACTTATAAAAAATGTGAACGAAAAGGTAGAAATATAAATACAAAGGAATACGTATTTGTTCAGGGCTGCGCAAAGCCGGAGCCCTGCATTTGCTGCGCTACCCTTTTTAAAAAGGTCTCCGTTGCGCGTTATTTTAATATGTCCATCTCTTTTAGAAGAGAAAGCATCGCCCCGGTCTCATCCTCTCTCCAAATGTCAACATTCTTATTCGCGTTTGCCAGGTTGTTTCGCGCCGTCTGTTTTGTTAGACGACGTAGTTGTGCGGTCATGAGTTGCGAGAGCGAGGCGTGGCGCATGCGCACTCGCATTGTCCAGTTAATAGTCCGATTAAGGCGTATACATGGCAGAGAAATTTGAATTCCAATCGCATTATCTGGGTGTATCGGAGTTCTCCGATTCCAATCGGAGTTCTCAAACTCCAATCATAATCGGAGTAAGGCGTTTACACGCACGTGAGTTCTCCGATCATAATCGGACTAAGGCAATAATTCAATTTTCTCTAGTGCCATGTAAACGCACTGAATGTAGTGGTTCAGACCAGACGCGAACAGGCGCGCGGCTCGTGCCATTCATTTCAATGGAAGCGGAAGCGCCACGAAGCGGAGCGCCACGAAGTGGAGCGCCGACGAATTTCGCGAGCGAGGCTCCAACTGGTTCACACCAGACGCGAACAGCTCCGCGACGGTCGACAAGCGCTTCTGCTCAGCTGCAGTCTTTTTTTCACTCCCACTTGAGCTTCTTTTTTTTTTCTTTAAAAAAAATTAGATAAAAAAAATCATTTTCATCATCGCCCCCCCTCGCCCCGTAGCCAGCCTGCTCCGTAGCTTACTTTTGTGTGTGTGTGTGTGTGTGTGTGTGTGTTTAATCTCTCTCGCACTCTGATACAATGTACTGACAAATATAACATACAAATATGATATATGATCGAATTTATCATTCGGTTTTTATTTTTGAAATTAGTTTATTTTGAAAATTCACCGGATTTTCTCGTTTTTATTGAGCGACTTCCTGTACTATTGACGAGGATCGCTCGCGGCTCGCGCACGAAATAGAGCAGACGCCGAAACAACAAATGCATGCCGCGAGCCGCGCAACCACCACATTGATTAACGTGGGCGCCGAATGGAAGCGCTCGGCGGCGCTTCGCGGCGCTTCGTGGCGCTTCCGCATCCAGTGTGAACCGGGCGTTACGTCGCTCGGAAAAATGTGTCGCCTGAGCCTCCGCCCCCTCCGTGCCCATTGGCGGAGGGAGGGCTCATTGAAAAAAAAAAAAAAAAATCGGTGTTCCTTCGGCGCGCCTGGGAAACTCTGAAATTATGAATAACTTAAGCTCGTTTTTGTCCCATTTGCCTGCATCAGCCCGTCATGATATTGTTAAATTAATTGAGAGCCACCCACTATTGTTTTCTGACCACCCCCGCTGTAGAATAGCATAGAAGTAGGGGGACATGCCACAACTAAGCAGCACGCACACAGAGTCATTATTGGGAAGTTAAGAAAGAAGCTTTGGCTCTCCTTCTGACAGTGCTCATCTTGATGTTAATTTGGGGTCAGGTTTTTACAGACTATAATGCCCTCGTAGATGCGGTGGTCTCTGCTCCTGCAAGACTTCAATCTCCAGATTTGCCACAGGAAGGGGGGTTGATAATGTGTTGGCAGATGCATTACGATGTGGACTAGCTGCGGAATTCTTATTTTGGGGGAACTGAGCTGTTTTTCTTGTTTAGTTTTGTTTGTCGGTATGTTAATAGGGTTTAGTTCTTAAGGGAGGGGGTGATATGACCCACAGGTGGGTCTAGATGCCTCTATGTTTGTGTGTGTGTGTGTGTGTGTGTGTGTGTGTGTGAGAGTGGATGACGCCTTGCAGGTGCGGTCCTGGATGTCGGCTGCTGATTGGACGCGCCACGGCTGAGAAGGAGGAGCAGTCGAGCCAGCCTGACGGTCATCCCTCCTCCGCTCCCAAGTCTGCAGTTAGTCACTTCTGAAATGGCGTTAGAGCAAACAGCCGTAGGGGTGGGCTGCCATTTTCTTTGTCCCCTCTTTTCTCCTGTTTATTAAGTATGTAGGGAGGTTAGCCTTTCTGTATTTGGGTTCTCTTTCTTTCTTTAGTTAGTTCTTAAGGCGAGCTAGTTGGAGTTTGGTTTATTATTTTGGCCTGGGCCCACCCTGAAGCCTTTGCTGCCCACCGGTTAAGTTGTTTTGTTTATTTCATTTACTGATTAATAAAATGTTTTTTGTTGAAACTGCCAACTGCAGTGAAAAATTAATGAGGCTTGGGAGTGGGGGAAGGTGTCCCACACGTTGCGTCTCGGTCCCCCTCGACGGGACGTAACACGGAGTTTTCGCCGTGACAGAAGGTTGAGCTCCTACCGTGTTAGAGGTGACGTCGTCACGTTAGCCTGTTCCATCCCTGCTAAATTCTTTAAAGAACTACCGTAAGTAAACTTTTAAATTATAATACGCTCTACACTAATTGTAATTTCCTGCCCGTGGTTCTATATTGCAACAGTTGACGGCTCATATCAGCAGATAAGCAGCAACAATCTGGGCATTGCGGGTGATTCCTAAATATGTCATTTCTTATTAATTAGCCCATAAGTGTTGTACACCAGTGTGACACCAAATGCTTGTTGCTGACAGCAGTGAAGAAATGACACTCTAGTGGTTCTGCACATTAGTATAAATAGAGTGATTCTCTATCATTACATCACAGGACGGCGGCACTCTGACAGATTCCATGAACCTGGACACTGATGATCCAGACTCCGGTCCAGATGACACAACAGGCCACAGTGGAAACGGGTCAGAGCATGGACTGGCTGCTGAAAGGATACAGGTAGGTGGCGCTGTCATCCCAAGTTGTGTGGTGTGGAGGATCAGGGCCAAAGTTCCAGATGCTCACAGATGTGACTGTGGATTCAGGAGGAGTGTTTGAAGGCTGGACTCCCAACAATGATTGGCTGCTGAGGACCTCTCAATCACAATCAGGTTTTTTAGTGGCTGTGAGATTGAAAGTGAGTGAACATCATTAAATAAAGAGATCCTGCAGGGTCCCAATTTGACAAGTACACTGCTAGGTGTGCTGCTTCGTTTTCGCCAAGGCCCTGTAGCATTCATGACTGACATTGAGGGAACGTTTCATCAAGTAAGAGTTTCCAACCAGGATGTAAACTTCTTACGCTTCCTCTGGTGGCCAGATGGGGACATTACAAAGGACCTACAAGAGCACAGGATGCTGGTCCACATCTTTAGGGCAGTGTCATCCCCAAGCTGTGCTTCATTCGACGACAATCAGCATGACTTCCCAGCCGAG
>NW_027466105.1:1157500-1260000 GCF_046127955.1 Nelusetta ayraudi
TGAGCCAGAGGGATCTCCCGAACATCCTGACCAGGAAGCTCCAGGACCAACACATTCCTCAGAACCTCCTTCTGTCCAGGTGAATAATGTGTGTTATTCTTAGTAGCTAAGCTGATAAGTGTGGGACGAAACTAAGGCAATTAAGCATTATTTTGATTGTTGGTTTGCTTTTTAGTGTTGCACTTGTTGGTTTGTTGGATTTTCTTATTTAAAGTAAGCATTTTTTTTTTAATGAATACTCAATCTGTTGTATTTATTGACATATAGAGGATTCTTTTCCTAGTATTATAGTGTTTGTTTGTTTTTAAATCAGTTTAACTTGCCTGAGTTGCTTTTTTTACCTGTAGCCTGTTTTGCTCACGAGGTGTAATAGATTGTGGAATCTTAGTAGACCTTGCTGAGAGTGGCAGCAATCAGCTCTGATGACCGTGGTGCTTGTAAATAAGGCAAATGCGCCATCTAGTGGGATGCAGCATGTTTATTCGTGTTGGAGCAATGACAAGTACTACTAACAAAACAAAAGATGCACAGGGTAAAAAAAAATAATCATAAACTCTTCTTAGATCTCTTATAGATTATTGATAATAACATTCTAATTGATTTCAAACCTTTTCAAAAGATCTTTTGCCAATAGCACACCCAAATATTTGATAACCTTGGAATTCCATTTGATTTTATATTTTCCTGTGTTTGCTATGTTTAACTTGTTGCCTGTGTATTTACCATAGGTTTCTATTATCAACATCAAATGAGGTAAGGTTCTGTCCGGGTCTTGGAGAACCAAAATAATATCATCAGCAAAAAGCCCTGTTAGATATCCCTGCTCTCCTATATGTATTCCTTTTAGATTGTTACTTTGTCTGATCATTTGTGCCAGCGGCTCAATGAACATAGCAAACAATGTAGCGCTTAGGCAACATCCTTGACGAGTACCATTAATCTTTATCCTTGCCGTAGGTTCTTGGTAGAGACCTTGAATACACTGTATTAACTTTTCTTGGAACCCCAGTTTCCCAAGAACTTGATACAGAAATCTCCAATTCACACAGCCAAGGCTCACCAGTAACAGCTCGCAGGCCCTGCTTTTGGATCTGATCTATTATGTATAGGACCCGTCTAATGTCTTCTTGAGTCTGCCTACCTGTTAAAAAAGCTGACTGATTGGAAGTCCATCTCGTCCCCTTAAATTTCAAAGCGTAACGAACCTGTGTAGCCCGAGGAATTTTATTATAGTTTATTTCCTAGGGTGCAACTCCCCAGGTGGCATTGTCAGGCAACCCCCCCGCCCCCCCATTTTCCTTTATACCCACCATCAGAATTGTCTTGTCTCATGGTTATCTTTTAAGATAACCATGAGAACAAGAAATAGGGTACAGCTTATCTGCAAAGTAAGTAACACGTACATTATGAACTATCATTCTATATCATAATGATGTAATATGTCAACCGAAAGCAGCTGACCAGCTTAAAAGGCTCACTCCACCCCCTACTGTTGGGAGGAGGACACGTTCCCGTCAGTAATTCAAATTTCTCAGCTGCATGTGTAGGGGGACAACGTGAGAACTCCGATTGGACGAGAAAACCGAATTATTGCTTAGTCCGATTAAGCTCTGCATGTAAACGCACTGATTACACCTGCGCCAGAGTGCAGAGTGAAAGCAGCTCTTTTAAAAACAAGCGCAGGCTGGAGTCAGCACTCTGTCCTCTGGCGTGTCCACGCTGAGAACTCTGTCCTTCGCAGTTCTTAGCATTTCGGCTAGCAATCCCAGAGCGGGCTGGGCCATAAGCGCAGCTGGAGGAGGAACCCTGGCGGGTGCCCGTTCATCGGGAGGTGGTGCTGTGTGTGCGTGATCGTTGTGCATTCACCGCTTGGCTGTTAAAGCTGAAGCCCCCCGCCCCCTCTCCTCCTCTGGCGCTCGGCGGGGAGGCAGCGACTTGGAGCGACTGCACCCAGGCAGTTTTGTTTTGTGTGTGTGTGTGTGCAAAGAATAAATAAAAGTTTTCCTTTCGTTCTAACTGTTTAACGCTTGCCTGGGTGTCTCAAGGTATTAGTATGTTCATTTTGTTCTCTTTTCTTTAGGACAGGAGTTGGCGTAGCGTGAATTTTGGTTTGTAGTGATTCCCTTAGCTTTGTTTATTCCCTTTTTTGAGTTTTCTTTGGTTTCTTTGGCCCTGTTCCCCTGTGGTGAATTCTTCTGGTGGATTCAAGTGATGTAGATGTTGAAGGAGTCTTCATTGACACAGACTTAGTTGTATAAAAACTGGTTTATTTGCAAAGAAGTCAAAAGTCAGACAGGCACCATGGAAAGCCTGGGGATGTCTCTGGGCCAGATGTGAGCAACTCCGATGATGCTTTGTTCCCATCACCTTTTATACCTCCCAGCAACCAGGGAGGAAGATGCTAGAAGTGGGGGAGAATGTATACATTCCACAGTTGCACCCCCAATGACCATCTGGTTTCAATTTGGTGGCCGTTGGCAACAACAAGACCATATATGGACCCTGAGACGCCCTTAGGGAAGAAGTGCAGCAGGTTCACTGCTGAGTTCACATCAGGCCATATACATAAGATCACATGATGTCATATACATAGATTCAGATACTACACCCCTTATTTTCTTATGTTGAACAGTCTTTTTGGTATGGTACTTATTTCCTTGACACTCAGGCAGCTAAACCTGGTCTATTTTAAATTGTTGTCAAATAAAGCTGTTTCATAGGAAGTCCGTCTCGCCAGCGTAACGAACCTGTGTAGCCCGAGGAATTTTATTATAGTTTATTTCCTGGGGTGCAACTCCCCAGGTGGCATTGTCAGGCAACCCCCCCCCCCCCATTTTCCTTTATACCCACCATCAGAATTGTCTTGTCTCATGGTTATCTTTTAAGATAACCATGAGAACAAGAAATAGGGTACAGCTTATCTGCAAAGTAAGTAACACGTACATTACACGTACCCCTCTCCCCCCCAATTTTCCTTTATACCCACCATCTGAATTGTCTCCACCTCCGCCAGACCCTCCCCCTCGCCACATCTAGTCTTTTTTTGATAGATGATGATCTATGCGTATTGATGCGTCATGCTGATGCGTAGCCCCTCCAGGATCCCTCCTTGCACTGCCACTCCGTCGTAGTGTGGGGCACCGAGTGCCGCAGGCCCCTCCGCACCCGTCGCCACCGCCGTCTTCGACGCCAGGCCGCATCTCGCCAATTCCTCCTTTACCTCCTCTGCGCTGTTGTAGGTTCGAGTTTCCGTATCCCAGTGGGTCCTCATCTTGGTGAATGGCGTCTGGAAGCGGATGCCCTTCTCCTTCAGGATTCTTTTAGCAGTGTTGTACTCCTTTCTCTTTTGGACCATCTCTGTCGCGTAATCGTGATGGAATGACGGTACTTTCTTCCCCAGTTCTATTTTCTTTGTCCATAGCTCTCTCAGGACCCTCTCTTTGGTAGTAAATTCCAGAAAGTTAACAATGATGGGTCTCGGTTGGGCACCGTCCGCTGGCTTCTGTGCAAATGAGCGGTGTGCTCTCTGAATTTGGAAATTAAAATCTGCTGGCAGGTGCAGTTCGCTTTTCAGCAGGTCTTCCACAAACTTGGCCACAGATTCTCCCTCCTCTCCTTCAGTGACTCCATAGATACGTAGGTTGTTTCTCCTCGGCCTGGACTCCAGGTCAGTTAACTTGTCCTGAAGAGCTTTTTGTTCTCTCAATGATATCACCAGAGCGTCATTAGCTTCCTGTGCCCAACGTTCTAGCTTTTCAATCCGCGACTCAGCCTCGTTGATCTTGCCGGTCTGGAGCTCCTGTTCGGTGACGACTTTCGCAAGTTGTTGATTTATTTCGTGTTTGAAGTCATCCAAGTCTTTTTCCACGTCGTTCCTCAGTGTTTCTCCAAACGTGCGAAGGACTTCTTTTGATTCCATTTTTAAATCCCTTATCTCCTTGCTAATAATTTCTATGTCCGAGCCCTTTTCCGCGTCGTTAGTCATGAGGAGTTTGTTTCGCCATCTCCCTCTGTTTCAGAGCAAGCTGGTAGTTCCGCCATATTGTCTGTTACCGTGTTTCTCTTTTGGTTGAATCAAGTTTTCCTTCCCATTTCAACGTTCCCCTGATCACTTTGTAGTTAATATGATATCTGACAATAGTTATTCAAGTTTTCGGGGAGTTTTTACCCTAGACGGTCGAGAGCCCTGGTGTCGCGCAGTCTACCGCTTTATGGCCAAACCAGAAGTCCCTTCCCTCTAGCCTTTTCAAGGGGGAGGTGGCTAGACTCGGCTCTTGTGGGACGAGAAGCAGAAGGCGTGTCCGATCGGGGGGGAAGATGAGATGACATTTTTGTGGGTCAACACAAACTCATCTGCGAGGACAGCAGCCTTGGACAATGACGACACTTTCTGTTCATTCAAGAACATTACCACCTTCTCTGGCAAAGAGTCTTTAAAATCTTCTAAAAGAACGAGCTCATGGAGTGACTCAAAGTCATTTTTGACATCATTAGCTGCACACTATTTATCAAAGAGGTTGCTTTTCTCCCATGCAAACTCGACAAAGGTTTGACCACTAGATTTTCTGTGGTTCCTAAATTTTTGCCGGTAGGGCTCAGGAACAAGCTCATAAGCAGGAAAAATTGCTTCCTTTACAACATCATATTGCAGGCTGTCTTCTAAGAAAAGAGCAGACACCAACTCCTGTGCTTTTCCCACCGACTTGCATTGGAGAAGGACAGGCCACATGTCTCTTGGCCAGTTGAGTGGCGAAGCTATTCGCTCCAAGGCACTGAAGTATGAATTCTGTACCTACCTACAACCCCCCCTTCCGTGGCCCGCCGACTCGATGCAGGTCTGTCATGTGGCCCGTTGCTAAAAAAGTTTGCCCACCCTCTATACAGACAGTGAGTTGGAGCAAGCTCGTAAGCACTACTTCCAGATGGCCCGCCCTGCCAGTGAGGGGAAATGTGTCATGTTCAAAGAGCTGAGATGCAGGCTGGTGACAAACACTGTCACCAGCATGATTTCTATCTTGAGAGCCAGTCAGCAAGGAGAGGGGGTCTGGTACCCTTCTAAGCATGAAGTCACTGCAATGGCTAAAAGACTAGTGGAGTATTATCCCATGCTGAAGGATTAAGACAAAACAATGAAACATGTAAGTGATTATATTATTTTGCGCACTTAGATTTTGAAGCGTGTGGTTATTTTTGGCTGATACTTTTTTTTATCTGTGCATGTTCACTTTCCATCTTTATTTAAATAAACCTATAGGCTCTTTACTCCAAGTGCAAAACATCACAAATGGACAGTTCTGTATTCAAGTCATATATATATGTACAAAGTGAGGAGCATGGGGGGGAGTGAAATCTTATTTACCACAGGCGAGCACTTAGAAGAATCTTCACAAGAGATTCACCAGAGAGGGGCCACAAGAAGAAAAGGCATCGCATTGACTTCTCAGCAAGTGACCAAGAAGAAGATCATGATGCAGACTCAATTGGTGGATCAACAATTATTTTGTGTCACACACCAGGGCGCAGTTCTGATAATGGCCACACTTCACGTAAGTAGAAACATGTCCATTTTAACAATAATGATAATGTATGAAAGCTAGGCAATGTTATGATAGTTTTGGATATCATGATATATCACAGGCATTTTTACATTTGAATTGTCATTTGATATATTTTGATGCTCCAAACAATTTCATCCATTTGACTGATTTACTGATTTGTCTCCTCCATTTCATCAGCCAAAGATGGTCTGACAGCACAGGCCAGACATTATCAGACCCTGCAGGAGCTGTACAAGAAACCAAAACCCAACCAAGATGCTGTCTCCCAAATTCTTGACCTGCAGTTTCAAGCAAGAAGATCCTTCATTGATAGTGATGTTCTGAAAGAACAGGACAAGGCCAACAAAGATCCTGGATGCATATCCATGTGTCAAGGATCTTTATCATGTAAGTGATTAACTTGTTTTGGTTTATGATGAAAAGCAAGCATTTTTGCAGATTTTAACACTGACTTGCATTATAGGCGATGAATGAGCTGTGGCGCATTCTGGATAAGGGCAACAGAAAATTCATTGATGAACTAAAAAAAGAGATGGGAAGACTTCTGCACCAATGTGTAATTTTATGGTGTTTGGAAAAAAAATGAAGTGATGAAGCCACGCATAACGCTGGATGTAGTTCAGTAGAGTCATTTTGCTGTGTCTCTAATTGACTGTGTAGCTGTTTCCTTGGACATAGGATGGTTTATGTTGCGCTGAATGAATAGATGCAGAATGGTAATACTCTTCATGCTGAAAAAATAAGATTTTTTTTGTGATCAACACAAACCTAATAAGACTCATTTTTAGGAAGACTAACTTTGAACTCAAAGTTGATTTGTTCTATTCCAGTGGAATATTCCATCGCGCTGCTCAGGGCACTCCCCACACTCTTTCCTTCACCAAGTCCACCACCGAAGAAGCTGGGACATGCCAGTGAGGCACTGCTTCATGTCATTCAGGTGAAAGTTTGTTTGCATTTTCTCACATTCAACACTTCATAGTTCCATGCATGGATGTGGCGTTTCCTTCTTCTTTTTCTTTAGCCAACAGAAGATCCCACAATGTACTCGCAGAAGAGGTCTTTCTGCACCCTGTGTTGCTGTTTGATGGGACCCGCTGTCTCATCTGTCTTGGAGCCACGGAAGACTTGAGTGACGGTCTGCTTCATCTGATGGGTTACTACTATGCCCTGCACCTCACATATTCAAAAGTGTGTGGCAACCCTTCTCTCTGTCATTCAGATAGAAGTGCTACAGGACACTATCCATGAGTGAGACACCACAGCCTCATACAAAAAAGACCATGGCAGAATGGAAAGATTTTATTGGGGAGTAGAGCTGTGTACTAGGCATAGGTAGTGATACACTCCCCTGGTAGTTGTAACTTGAGGGTGGGTGGGAGTCTGTTGGAACAAACATGTTATCAGTGGTGATAGGAACACAACACTATATGCTGTCCCCATACTGTTTTTTTTTTTGTGTGTGTAACTGAGTGTCAGGGAATCTGAATCAATATTCAATAATGATGACGGTGAATATTGTAACAATTGTTACTTGCGTTCTAGAAATGATTGCTTGAGGTTGTTTTAAGATGCAATGCCGTAGTGACGTTTTTATTACAAGGCAGTGAAGGCACTGTCAGCAATTTAAGTGAATAAATAGTTGTTGACAATATTAATTCTGTTTGCTGAATTATTTTTTTTGGGGGGGGAGTGGGCGTAGGGGGGGTGGATGCTTTGTCTCAATTTGAGAAAAAAAAAGCTAATATTGTGAACACTTAAATTAAGAAGAATTGCACTGTTAGTAGGTCTGGTTTTAAGATCTTTTCATTCAAATTAAGAAAGAAGCAAACGTGAAAAAAGAATTGAGAAGCTAGTATCAAGTTTATTTGACTTAGTACAGTCCTTGGAATGAGTGCTTTACTGTTTATTTCAAGAGTTTTTCCATTCTTCAAATGCCTAGATATATCGTCTTATTTTAAGAAATCTTACCAAGTCTAAATATCTTACTGCATTGGCAGATAATTTGACTTGTTTCTAGCCTGTTCTTTCTCAATTTAAGTGTTTATTTCTGAGATATATTTTGCAGTGTGTGGACACCGAGGGGAGCTCTAGAATTGGCTCATTCAACCGACCAAAGAGCCAATCAGCAGCGGCGTCACAGGCCCTCCTCCTTCTTTGTTCTCTCTCTCACTTTGACTTCTGCACTGGACAGCCAGGTTTGTGGAGGGAAGGTTGGAACAAGGTAAGGACGGGGTATCCCATACATTCATGTACGTAGTGTCACTAAGTCTTAAACTCACCAGGTTTGTATCGCTTATCGATAACCCTAATGCCATACAAGTCTATGAGGGTCAACGGTCAACTTTGTCCTAGGGACATGGGGCCACTTTCAGGTTCATCAGGATCCTCCTGGACACACCCATGCCAAATTTGGGGCTTCTAGCCCATGAGGAACCCTGAAACCCTCACTCTAATTCCAGCCTTATCGCTAAACCCTAATGCAGTGCAAGTCTATGAAGGTCAAAGCTCAACTTTGTCCGAGAGACATCAAGTGTTTTTTCATGAATCATTCATAAATGTTAAGAGTTTGCTTTGTGGAGAATTCACAATAAAAATACATTGACACTGTCAAGATGGACTCAAGCACTATTATTGAACTATACTGTATTTTTTGAGTGATGTGAAGCTTTTGACAAGCGCTGCGCAAAGGAGGCCCATTTGTTTTTGTTTTTTTTCAGGGGGCCCAAAATTCCTGGCGGCGCCCCTGAGCGTTCATCTCCAGCACTAAGGCAGTGGAGCTGCCGGCCACGAGAGAAGAATTAACCAGTCCATTGAAACCATTTGTTTGGTCTAGTGAGTGGCAACAGTCCTTTGAGGATCTTAAGTGCCTTCTCAGCTGTAACCCTTTCGTGTCTGCTCCAAATTTTTCCTCATTGGCTAGAAGCCCCAAATCTAGCGTGGGCGCTTCTTGAGGGCTACTGATGATAAAGCAAGTGGCCCCATGTCTCTAGGACAAAGTTGAAAATTCACCCCATAGACTTGCATTGAATTAGGGTTAACAATAAGGCTGAAACTAGGGTTAGGGTTAGGGTTAGGGTTAGCTGAAATTAGGGTTAGGGTTTCCTAACCCTAGGCCCAGCAACCAGACAAGAAGGTATGGGTCGTGATTTTGTCAAGCCACGAGTTTCTTTATGTTTTTGTTCTGGTGGTGGGAGACTCACATCTCTGTCCACTTGTGGATGGTTTTGTGTTCTCTCCCCGGGCAACAACCTTGAACACGGGCTTGTAACAGACTCCGCCCAGGATTTTGCTGCGCTACTGGCAACTGTGTTGGACCGCTGGCCCAAGGTTTGTTTATCTGCTGTGACAAACAAATTTGAACACATGAATGTCATCGCCACTTTGTTTTATCAATATCAAGTAATTCCATGATCCATAGTTCAATAACAAGAATATTCATGAATTTATTTTGCATTTTTATGTTTGTTTGGGGTTTTTTTTTTTTATACAACTATTTTGTAGGTGTTTGTGCTTGACTTTCCACCTCGCCTGACTGTCAAGCCAGAACTACAAACAGCGCTACGTCAAGTATATCATCGTGTTGCTGCACGCATGGGTGTGTAAAATACATATTGTTGTATTTTTTTCTCTTCAGTGACACTGTGCTAACAGATATTTCTTAGAATTGTGTGATTACATAATTGATTATGTGACACTTCTTCCAGGTTTAACATTTGTGTATATGGCCGATCACCTCCCCCTTCGTCAGCTGTACATGGTGGTGTTATGATGGTGTAAGTTTTGCCTTCTTCAGTCTTACTTGCTCTTCATTTGATATGACAAATATGTGTTAACATGTTGTTTTCTGTTTAGGTGCACCTCAGGACTGATTTTGGTGGAGCGTCTGCATGCTGCATGCTCCATCAGCTCGCACCCCCTTCACCTAGGCCAGGGGTGTTGTGCCACAACCAATCATCGCCCAGGGTGTCTCCCAGAGTGTTTGTGACAGGTCCTGTCCACATGCCAGTGTATGGACCTGCTCCTGAATGGACTCTTGTTGGACAGGAGGTTGAGGTAACCTGTTCATCCCTCTTTCCCCCCCTGCCCCCCAAATCGTGTATTTGTCAAACTGTGCAACTTTTTATTTTAAAAATGAACACTTATCCTAAGTTGACTCTGATTTCCTCTCCTCTTTTTTTTATAGACGGTACCAACAGCTGTTGAGACTGCATTTCACACAGACATCCCGTCCAATCCCGTGTGGTTCAGTGAGGCTGTGCTGCTGGACCACATGGAGACCGTCGTGGAGTCATCTGGCAGGGTTTCCCCAGCTGCCACGGTAACATTCACACAATTATTCATACACTTATCAACTAGGGGTGGGTGAAAAAAAAAATCAATATTGCAATATATTGTTGTGCTTTCTGTCGCAATAAATAATCGATACACTGACGGCAAATATCAATATTTTTTTCCAAACACCACCTGTCCACCTGTCCCGGGAAAGATAAAATCTCTCCCAGGACACAATTTGTCCCGTTTTTTAGGGAAAATGACAAAACCTCATTTAATTTCCGTCTGTGGTCTAGATAGGGTTGCCAACCCTCCCGTAAAATACGCGATTGTCCCATATTTGGCAACTAAAAAGCCTGTCCCGTAATGAACTGATGGGGGACGCACTTCACTTTTTCCCGTATATTTTGGGGACGCGGTTATTTATTTCTTTATTTTGTCTGCATCATTTTTTTTTATTGATTTTCAGAATCGGGGCAGTGAAAGGATTTTTTTCCCTCTTTCATCTTCCCGTCGGTTTGTATATCCCAAGTCCCCAAGTTGAGATAAAACAAGTTGCTACTGACTTTACATTACCAGAAAGCACTGTCCTTGTTTACATGAAAGTTATTAATGTTCATGCACTTTAATATGTTTGCTTGTGCAGTGCACGTTTGTTTGTACATTATACAAAGTTTTGGAATAAATGCAAGATCACAGGCATTTTCCTTTTTATGGGTATTCTTTTCTTTTTCAGTCACATATTGTGACGACCCTGTCTCTATATAACTTGTTGTGGCTCCCAGCTGTTTTCCCATTTCTAGGTAGCGGTGGATGTGGGAGTGGCATCTTCCGATTAGGACACCTGTGCCGATGCCCCCCGCAGCATAAAAGGCCGACTGCGTGTGCCGCTCGGTCTCTTCCCCATTCTCCATCCAGCAGCCATGGGCGTCTGGCCGACTCTCAGCTTCTTCTGTTCTGTTTTGCACCTGACAACACCCCACATCCTATTATTCACTCATCCACACTTACATTACTGATGAATACTGACAAACACACACCATATATTTCATTATTTTGCTTACAATTATCTATTTTGTTATAATAAACCTTTTGATTAATTGCAATCCGCAGTGTCCCTTCCGTTATTGTCATAACTCTTGAGCCGGGTTATGACAATATCGTCTGCAAAATTTCGAAGATATCGTGTGTCGTGATGTTGTCATTATCGTGGGCCAAATATCGTCACAGTATCGAATCATGGGTTAGCCGTATTGCCCCACCCCTATTATCAACACAAGATCACATATGTACAGTACATGTACAGTTTAATTAGTGTGTTACTTTGTTTATGAATTAATTTCTTTATGTTCTTCCAGATGTCCAGCCTGAGACGTCGATCAGCACACGTTGCCTCAAAAACCAAAACAAACAAGTGAGATGTTGGTATTTGGGATATGTGTATTTCATTGTGTGCATCTTTGTGATAGGACAATAAATGCAGTTCTTTAAACGTTACTTTGTGTATATTTGCAGGTGTGGGCAACACGTTCAACTGTCCACATGACTGAGTCTGCCTCCAGCAATGTCACAGCAGTGCAGCAGGTTTGTACTTATTCATTTCCACTTCATCACCTGTGTGTGTTTTCTAGGCTTTACACCGATCTTATCGGCTGTATCGGATCGGCCGATATTTGGCATTTTTTGAAACGTTCGTGATCGGGCGTCATGTCATGAATCACCGATCAATGACGTCATGGTCGTGTTGAAACTTTTTTAATCTGTCTCATTTCCTCCAAAGTAGTTTCACAGCATTGACATGTTTATTTGTTTGTATCCGAGACATAATGATTCATGATTCAAAGGCCTTCATTTTCGTCTTCGTGCCTCTTCCTGTTTTGAGTACTGTCGCTATGTGACGGAAAATAAAGTTTCTTTGAATCTTCACGACAGCAACATCCATGGGCGACACAAACAAACGTGTCGGGAGTGTGGAAGTTTTTCAAAGTGAGAGAAACAGACATAGCACAAGCTATCTGCAATATATGCAACGCTCCAGTACCTAGCGGGGCAACTTTGGCAAAAAATTTCAACACCACAAATTTAATCAGGCGCTTGGAAAAGATACACACGGAGGAGCATGTCGAGTTCAAGAAACGCAGCGGGGAGAAAGAAAAAGAAAAGCAAACTCTGAAACGGATGCTAAAGCAAACAACTTTAGACGGTGCTCGTGAGAAGGCAAGGGGTGTACAGAAACAAGTATTTATTGCCCCTAACGTGATCGGATCGGTGATCGATGATCGGTTTATTTAAACTCACTGATCGGTGATCGGCACAGAAATCGTGATCGTGTAAAGCCTAGTGTTTTCCTTTCTATGTTTATTGGCATAAAATCACATCTTTCTTATTTTAATCAGGTGGAGGCGACGCCACAGATGACCAGAGCTGTGCCCGTGGTTCCTGTGGCTCCCGTGGTTGCCAGCACCAAGCCAGAGGAGGCCAGCACCGTCCAGGAGGCAACACAGAAGATCAACTAAGCTAAGGAGGCTTTTCTTTCTTCTTCTGTTGCCTCTGACTGCTCCGCTCATTCTACGCCTCGCACATGTGATTTGTGATCCATCATCAGTTGGTACTAGTGAAGATGCAGTGGCAGATCATGGCACTGGTATTAGATTAGCCAAGGTTCTGCATGGTTCTTTTCATCAAGGCGAAACCGGTCACGGTTTAAAATTCCAGCACCAGCTGGCAACAGTGAGTCACTTCAGAAGAGCAAAACTCCTCACTTTGACATGGATAATTCTGACGTAGAGTTTGTCAGAGCTGTGACCAATGAAGAGTGTAACTTCTCTCCCCTTGATGTTGATGTTTGTTTAGACCTTTGCAAAAACTTGAAGATTCATTTGGACCGTGCAAGTTTTCCAATTTCTGATTGCAATGGTCCATTAGGTTCGCCGTGTACAAATGAGAATGTAGAGGCTGATGGAAACTGCTTCTTCAGAGCCATCAGTCAAGCTGTGACTGGTTTATAGACACAGAAGTGGAAATTCAGGTTGCAGCAGATTGTTTACGATTAGATGTGTACACTTTTATCGATGGTCATGGGTTGAAGTACAGCTCTTGCAAGAAACAATTCTCACATTGTATATATTTATGGATGTATTTGTTTTATATGGAAGCAGTTACCATAATCCAAATTAAAATAAGAATATAATAACAGAAATGCTTTTTCATTTTAAGAACGAAGCTGTATTATTTGACTCATAATTAAAATGGTTAATAAGTCATTCAATCTGCATTTTCATTTTCTTCTTCAAGACTGCTCATTCTTGTACTTAATTCAAATGAAGGAAAACACATTTGAGATTTAATTTTCAAAACATGCACCAGCAAAGAGTTCCCAAAATTCAATATGAAATGTAAAATTCAAAAATGAAAAAGCAATAGCAGAATGCTTTTTCATTTTAAGAACAAAGCTGCATTATTTGACTCATAATTAAAATCATTAATAAATATTCCTATATGCATTTTCATTTTCTTATTCGTGTCGCACCTTTTATGACACAATCAAAAAGAAAACTGAGAGCATTGCTTTTTAATTTTCGTGGTCCTGCCCTGTACAAGAGTGACCACAACTCGAAAACGAAATCGCAATCTCAAAGTAAACGCGCGGCGCAGGAAAGTGACGTCAGCAGCTCTCCACCTCCGCTGTGGGTATGGCGGTATGACGCCAAGTGTCATTTGCCTCCTGTTATGTGTAAATTCTAATGTTTGTGAATTTAATAAATGTATATATATACTGTATATTTAAAAAAACAAAACAAAACAAAAAAAAGGTATAGCGGTATGACACCACTTTGCCATCGTTACTTTTCACGTCATTGAAGTTGCCGGTAAACAAGATTTAAATCGCCGAAAAACGTGGACCACTGACGGATCTCGTTGGTCGGACAGATTTGAGCATGGCGCACATTGACACAATTGTTCAAACCCTGCTGGATTTAGCTTCCCAGGTGGAGTTGAATAGTGTATCTGAATCTGATGCTCGGGACCGAGTTGAGCAGGTATTCTGCCGTCCCAGATACAGACGCAAACAAGGTTGCCCGAGCCAACCTGTTGTCAGTTATGGAACACCTTGATGCACCAGCACAACATCAAAGCTAAAGCTATTTGTTACATGGGTGGAGTAACAGCTGTTCGGCGTCGGCCACCAGTCCATCCGTCGCAGGATGCGATGCAACGGATCATTGCTTCCGTTCGGCGTCGGCCACCAGTCCATCCGACGAAGGATGCGAAGCAACAGATCAATCCGTCGACTGGTGGCAGATGCTGGTGCGAGATCTGTCAGTGGTCCACGTTTTTCGCCTATTTAAATCTCGATTACCGGCAACTTCAATGACGTGAAAGAAGTAACGATGGCAAAGTGGTGTCATACCGCCATACCTTTTTTTTCTTTTCTTTTCTTTTTAAAAAAAAAAAAAAAAAAAATGTATATATATATATATATATATATATATGCATATATATATATATATATGTATATATATCTTTATTAAATTCACAAACATTACAATTTACACATGACAGGAGGCAAATGACACTTGGCGTCATATCGCCATACCCACAGGTGGAGAGCTGCTGACGTCACTTTCCTGCGCCGCGCGCTTACTTTGAGATTGCGATTTCGTTTTCGAGTTGTGGTAACTCTTGTGCAGGGCAGGACCACGAAAATTAAAAAGCAATGCCCTCAGTTTTCTTTTTGATTGTGTCATAAAAGGTGCGACAAATGCATATAGCAATATTTATTAATGATTTTAATTATGAGTCAAATAATGCAGTTTCATTCTTAAAATGAAAAAGCATTCTGCTATTGCTTTTTCATTTTTGAATTTTACATTTCATATTGAATTTTGGGAACTCTTTGCTGGTGCATGTTTTGAAAATTGAATCTCAAATGTGTTTTCCTTCATTTGAATTAAGTACAAGAATGAGCAGTCATGAATAAGAAAATGAAAATGCAGTTTGGATTATTTATTAACGATTTTTTTTATGAGTCAAATAATGCAGCCGCGTTCTTAAAATGAAAAAGCATTTCTGCTGTTGCTTTTTCATTTGGATTATGGTAACTGTCTGCTTCCACACTCCAGTGGTTCTGCACATTAGTATAAATAGAGTGATTCTCTATCATGACATCACAGGACGGCGGCACACTGACTCATTCCATGAACCTGGACACCGATGATCCAGACTTTGGACCAGATGAGCCAACAGGCCACAGTGGAAACGGGTCAGAACATGGGACTGGCTGCTGAAAGTATACAGGTAGGTGGCGCTGTCATCCCAAGTTGTGTGGTGTGGAGGATCAGGGCCAAAGTTCCAGATGCTCACAGATGTGACTGTGGATTCAGGAGGAGTGTTTGAAGGCTGGACTCCCAACAGTGATTGGCTGCTGAGTACCTCTCAATCACAATCAGGTTTTTTAGTGGCTGTGAGATTGAAAGTGAGATTGCATTGTCCAGGGAGGAGGACAGCAGTCAGTCATGTTTCACCTCCAGTCAACACGCAGTGGTTCACATGAAGGTCCAAGAGGCCTACAGACCTACACAGAGTCTGGATGTGGCAGCACAGTGGCATCATTGTCTTTGTTGTGTTGTTTGGTCATTGTGATCCAATGTAATGTGAGAGAAGGACGAGTGCAGTTCTATTGGAGTGAGTTGCTTACAAATACAGATCGCACGATTTCTATCCCAATTGTTAAGTGGGAAAGAGACCTGTCTCTCCAGCCTCACTCTAATTTCTGGAGAACAATCTGCCTGAACACCTGTTCACTGATAAAACAACCTATTCTACAATTAGTTCATTTTAAAGTACTCCACAGGATCCACTACACTGGACAGCGGATGTTTCAGATGGGCATGACCGCCTCTCAGACCTGCTCACACTGCACAGTTAATGTCCCAGATAATTACCTACACGCTGTATGGCATTGCCCACCAGTAAATAAATTCTGGCACGTAGTATGCAATGATCTATCAGCACAGGTTGGTTACAACATCACAGCCACTCCTTCTTTTTGTCTCTTAGGGGACCTCAGTGATATCACATCAGATAAGGTAGAATCTCGCATGCTGATCACCTCCTTATCTATCGCTAAGAAAACAATCTTTCCCACTCTGGATGGGCCCTGTGCAGTCCGGTGCCCCTGGGGTGTGAGACCGGCTGGGCCTATGGGGACCTCGCCACTTGCGGCGATGCGCCATACTGGGTCCGTAGGGGGGGGGCATCTGGGTGCCCGGGCCTGCCTTGGGTACCGATCCTCCCGGTGGGTGAAGGGGCTGGGTCCTGTCATGGGGATGAGTCCGGTCTCGCTTGCCCTGGGGGGCCCCCGTCCGGAGGACGGGCTCTGCTGTCTGTTCGCCCCGGGTGGTGTCCCTTCTCCTTGGGGTATCTGCCTCCCTGTCATCTTGCCCTGGCTCCTCGTGGGGCGGGTGCCCTCCGGTCCGGGGGCCTGCTTCTCCGGGCCTCTTCCTGGCCGGCATTGCGGCGGGTGTGCCGTGTCCGGGCCCCGCCGCCCTGGGCTCGTCGCTGGCGTGGGGCGGTTGCGGCCTCGGAGGCCGCACTATTTGGCAGCCTACTTCCAGTGACGTACTTAAACACACCCACTCCCACATTCAGGTACACACACCACCACATCCACACACACACACACACACACACACACACACACACGCACGCACGCACGCACACACACACACACACACACAGGAGCAGCAGCTCGAATTGGCTGAGAGCTAAATATCTTCTTATCTTACTGGGTGTAAATGAATCTGTCCATTTTTTAAATGTCGAAATTTAACATTTGGTTTCTATTTTTTCAGATATTATTTCTGTTTTTCATTCCAGATGAATTCCACTCAATTTCCTTTTCAAACCTTGTAGGTGTTGAGTGAGCTGCAGCGCCCCCTGGCTACAAGTTTCATACTGTGACTCTGCCGACCAAGGTAAAAAACCAACAAACTCTGACACTTTGCTGAGGACCTCCTGGAGGAGCTGAAGGTGCAGAACCTTCTCAGGCCTCTCTGAGGAGGAACTTGCGGCTGTCGGTCCTCTGCTGCCCCCTGCTGGTCACACAGGCCTCTTACACCTCCGTTTGTCTGTTCAGCACATATTTAATTTTTTAATGGCTCTATAAACGTCACTGATGAGACGATTTTATGATTCCTGCAGTTAAATTTTTTTAATTCCAAATCTGCAAAAACCTTCTGATCAATGAAGACAGAGTTGATTAAAATGATTTCAAAATTGACCCGTTTGAGAAAAGGTGCACTGTGGCATTGTTTGCATGTTGTTTTAGCTCTCAGTGGCTTCATTTTGCATTTTTCTTAAAAGCTTTGTTTAGTGGTCCATTGTGGTCAATGGGACACTGAACATCCGATTTGTGTGCCCGAGTTTTAAGAGGATCAGGTGCGGACATTTTAGCATTTAAATTATTATGGCTTATTAGCATAGGTAGGTAGTACCTCACCTGTCCGTTCTTTTTACAGTGCTTCCTGAACACCTCACCGGCACACTACAGCCGCCTGCTAGCACAAAGCTGCGCAGAGCCTCCTCGTTGTTCTCCTCACCTGGAGGACGCTTGGTGATCAAGACCTGTGGCCCAAAACTCGGTCCTATAAGATAAGTGCAGGAACACTGCCGCTTTGCCCGCACTTGATTGTGCTAGCCGCCCTGTACAGACGGTGGACGGTGCATGTTGCTTCCGTCCCGCCTTGGTTTTACTTGTTGTTTTTCCGTTCTCGTTGTGTTTTTCTTTGTTTGCTTACGTCGCCACTGCTGACCCTCAGACAGCAGACGTTACACTATCAAGTCGCCGGTCCAGCTACAGTGGTGTGCGTGCGTGCGTGTATGCGTGTGCGTGGTTGGTGGGAACTTGGTGTGTGTGTGTGTGTGTGTGTGTGTGTGTGTGTGTGTGTGTGTGTGTGTGTGTGTGTGTGTGTGTGTGTCATTGCATTGTTTGTTTGTTTTTCTTGCTATTTCAGTACATGTGACAGATTTTAGGGAACTTTTAGTAACCAACTGTTTATCTTTTCTTTTGTAGTCGCTGAGAGCTGCTGGTGGTGGCGGTGTCCCGGGTGGTGGGCCCCTTTGAGTGCTATGACCCGGGATTGTGGTTGTTTTCTTCTTTTTTTTTGCACTTCACTTTCTTTGCAGGTGTGTCACGTGTGAGTGGGGTGTTCCTTGTTTTCTTTGGTTCCTCCCCCGTTTGGCCCCCTCATCGGTAAGCCTCAGTTTCTACACCAAGAATAAGGAGCTCAGTAGCTCCGTTTTAAGTGTTGGTCTTTTTGTTCCTTTTATTTTTAAATGTTGAATAAAAGGTAGTTTGATATTTTAAACATTCTGAACCACGTCTCCTACTCCTTCCTCGTAGAACTTACCTGTGTGCCTAATTATTACTTTTGTGTTTCGTAGAACTCCCTGGGTGGAATTCCCAGGGTGGCGTTGTCGGTTCCTTTTCATTTTGTTAAATTCCCAATATTAAATCTTGCTTTATCAGATAGCCATAACCACTCTCATCGCCACAGGATATTTGAGTCAACTGAGTCAAACTGTCGTGTCTACTTCCCAGTCTCAATAAAAATGTTCACTACTGCTTTGTGCGAGCTTCTTAAATGGAGGTTTGTCGGGGTTTTTCCCTTTTTAGAAGCAAGCCACATATTTTGTGTCTTTCCACCACAAGACATTGGCTTTTGTCACTCTCTTCGTCGTATTGGGAAAAAGTGGCATATCGGACTTTCCCGCCGCGAGTCGCTCGTCAACATACTGCTGTGAAAGAGGGGTGACGTCACAGAACGCGAGGTGCATTTAGGTGCTGCTGCGTAAAACGCAAACATTATCCTGGGCAAGTATTCATTTGACAGACGTAAACGAAGTGAAATATGACTTCAATTTAAGTTTGTTTTAGTTTGTTTTTATAAACACACAAAACAGTTTGAGTTAGTTATCGTTTTTGAAAAAAGTTCTTGACTTCTACTTTAGAGATATTGATGACGAATTGTTGCATATAAACGGTGTGACTATGTGGTTCGGCAAGCGGTGGTGCTGTCTGTACATAGCTTAGCAAACGGCTAGCGCTAGCACCCCCTTTCAATGCCAGAGTGAAAAGATCCACACGGAGTGTTATGACCCACGGGTGGGTCTAGGTGCCTCTATCTTTGTGTCTGTGTGTCTGTGTGTGTGTGAGAGAGAGAGTGGATGAAGCCTTGCAGGTGCGGTCCTAGATGTCGGCTGCTGATTGGACGCGCCACGGCTGAGAAGGAGGAGCAGTCGAGCCAGCCTGACGGTCATCCCTCCTCCGCTCCCAACTCTGCAGTTAGTCACTTCTGAAATTGTGTTAGAGCACGCAGCCGTAGGTAGTGATGGCCGATCGAGGCTTTGTTGAAGCTTCGACACTTGTTTCAAAAAATGGTTCATTACTCGAGGCTTCAATGACACAGTGCTCGAGGAGGTCATCTAGTGCTCAATAAAATGAAGGGCAATGGAAACGTGTTCATTGTTTCATAGGTTGTTTGGGATTTGATTCGCCATGCATTCTTGTTGGACAACACTACATGCTTGTATGGTTCAATGCTGACACAATAAAATAAAAATGAAAAATAAAGACAATGTCTCTTTTTTGGCACGACTGATTGTAGTAGACTATAGCTCTTATACTTAGCCTGACAGTTTGTGCAATGAATTATATTATATCCTAAAACAAGACTAAATAGCCCATAGTTTAAAAATATGTTCAATAGTAAGTGTTCAGTGGGTCAGATGTCAAATGTGATCTATTTAAAATGTAGAATAGATGAGCTAAATAACACATATATAATACACATTGATGGGAATTGAACCATCGCCTCAGTCTTGCAAGTCCAAGATTGTCATAATGTACCACAGACCCAAATCACACTCCCTTTTTTTCATCTAAGCTGTTTGAGTAGCGTTAGCACACCGTGATTCCTCATCAACTACAGGCCTACACTTCAAATAATTATGAGAAAAATCCAACGTAAAGAGAGCACTTCCATTAGGAAATAGTCAACATGAAATTTCGTCTTCTACTGACACCTGCTGGTCAAAGTGAATAGTTGCAAATATTGTGAACAAGTTGTCATCTAATTCTAATCCGAAACAATATGGCCATTCCAAGTCAAGTATTAAGACAATTAATCAGGTTTGTACTGCTTGATTGAACACATTCATCCCGTTCCAGTGCACTAAAACCCACTTCCCTTCAGGACCGTGTCAGCGAAGCCAAAACTTCCTTGAGTGACGCTGTTTCCCAGCATGCAATGCGAGCTAGCGATTCACAATACTATTCCATCACAAACATGGATGTAAAAAATAAAAAGGGAAAAAGGGAAAAATGAAACTTCAGGAACAGCAACTATTGCAATACAAGCAGAACTGGGCCGAAGTTTTATATTATGTACACCATAATACAGCCTTCTGGTGGACAAGCCCTACTATTTAAGGCGTGTCCTCCTATGGCACTTCCGTGGGTGGAAGCTCATCGTAGAGGTCACGTGCTGGTTGTGCGTCACTCCTTGGGGCCCTTGCAGTGGGTTTGCAGGGCATGTGATTCAGGTGAGTATATGGGTCAATGTCGTCAGTAGTAACATGAGTAGCTTGATGCCGAAAATAATGCACTACATGTGGATGTCACACTTTTTTTTGTTTTGTATGAGCATTTAAAAAAAACAACAACATACTAATAATATGGATTTTGACCATGTATGTTTTGGAGTTCAATGAAAGAGGTTAATATATATATATATATATATATATATATAGTCAGCTGCTTTCGGTTGACATATTAAATCTATTGTGATATGGAACGATAGTTCATAATGTACGTGTTACTTGCTTTGCAGATAAGGTGTACCCTATTTCTTGTGCTCCTGGTTATTTTAAAAGGCAGACAAGAACGTTGTTTGCTGTTGGAGGGCTACAACAACACTTCGATGCTACGCTTTGTGCCGTCGCTACGGACCCCAAAATCTCGTTCTTGTTGGATTCGGGTTCTGCGCAGACTGGTGGGAGAGTTTGTGTACAAGTTATGCAAAGGAACGGTGTCTTCAGTTATACACACGCTCATTAAAGTGCCGGCCGTGGAGGAAGCTGGTGCCGCTGCACGCCGTTTCCAGCAGAATAACAGCGAAATTATTGAAATAAAAACAAATCAGGAAAACATGTCTTTGCTGTGCTTTTATTTACAAAGTTGAAATTCTTCTAACTTATAAAAAATGTGAACGAAAAGGTAGAAATATAAATACGAAGGAATACGTATTTGTTCAGGGGTGCGCAAAGCCGGAGCCCTGCATTTGCTGCGCTACCCTTTTTAAAAAGGTCTCCGTTGCGCGTTATTTTAATATGTCCATCTCTTTTAGAAGAGAAAGCATCGCCCCGGTCTCATCCTCTCTCCAAATGTCAACATTCTTATTCGCGTTTGCCAGGTTGTTTCGCGCCGTCTGTTTTGTTAGACGAGCGGCTCGTGCCATTCATTTCAATGGAAGCGGAAGCGCCACGAAGCGGAGCGCAACGAAGCAGAGCGCCACGAAGCGGAGCGCCGACGAATTTCGCGAGCGAGGCTCCAACTGGTTCACACCAGACGCGAACAGCTCCGCGATGGTCGACAAGCGCTTCTGCTCAGCTGCAGTCTTTTTTTCACTCCCACTTGAGCTTCTTTTTTTTTTCTTTAAAAAAAATTTGATAAAAAAAATCATTTTCATCATCGCCCCCCCTCGCCCCGTAGCCAGCCTGCTCCGTAGCTTACTTTTGTGTGTGTGTGTGTGTGTGTGTGTGTGTGTGTGTAAATAAATAGAAACACGCAATCAGGTGTCCATCTCAAGACAAGACCTCTTTCATAATGATCATTGACCGGCATCTCTAGGATCAAACAGACGTATTTTGATCAAGTCTTCCTCTGTGTGTGTGTGTGTGTGTGTGTGTGTGTGTGTGTGTGTGTGTGTGTGTGTGTGTGTGTGTTTAATCTCTCTCGCACTCTGATATAATGTACTGACAAATATAACATACAAATATGATATATGATCGAATTTGTCATTCGGTTTTTATTTTGAAATTAGTTTATTTTGAAAATTCACCGGATTTTCTCGTTTTTATTGAGCGACTTCCTGTACTGTAGACGAGGATCGCTCGCGGCTCGCGCACGAAATAGAGCAGACGCCGAAACAACAAATGCATTCTTATTTCGGGGGAACTGAAGTTTTTCTTGTTTAGTTTTGTTTGTAGGTATGTTAATAGGGTTTAGTTCTGAAGGGAGGGGGTGATATGACCCACAGGTGGGTCTAGATGCCTCTATGTTTGTGTGTGTGTGTGTGTGTGTGTGTGTGTGTGTGTGTGTGTGTGAGAGAGTGAGAGTGGATGACGCCTTGCAGGTGCGGTCCTGGATGTCGGCTGCTGATTGGAGAAGGCTGAGAAGGAGGAGCAGTCGAGCCAGCCTGACGGTCATCCCTCCTCCGACCTCTCAATCACAATCAGGTTTTTTAGTGGCTGTGAGATTGAAAGTGAGTGAACATCATTAAATAAAGAGATCCTGCAGGGTCCCAATTTGACAAGTACACTGCTAGGTGTGCTGCTTCGTTTTCGCCAAGGCCCTGTAGCATTCATGACTGACATTGAGGGAACGTTTCATCAAGTAAGAGTTTCCAACCGGGATGTAAACTTCTTACGCTTCCTCTGGTGGCCAGATGGGGACATTACAAAGGACCTACAAGAGCACAGGATGCTGGTCCACATCTTTGGGGCAGTGTCATCCCCAAGCTGTGCTTCATTCGACGACAATCAGCATGACTTCCCAGCCGAGGTTATAAACACTGTTTGTCAAAATTTCTACGTGGATGATTGTCTAAAGGCCGTCAGCACGGTGGAACAAGCAATACATCTGTACCAGCAGCTAACAGACCTGTGCGGTAGAGGTGGATTTAAGCTCAATAAGTGGGTGAGCAATCATCGCTCGGTGCTGGCCGCCATTCCTGAAGAGCAGAGAGCTAAAGAGGTAAAAACACTTAACCTTGACAGAGACCAGCTCCCTATGGAGAGGGCCCTTGGAGCTCAGTGGGATGTACAGCAAGATACATTCACATTCAGCATCAGAACCAAGCTGGGATGGGATGAGGAAATCCCTCAGGTCATGGTACATCCCATATATAGTTTTTCAAGCGCCAAACTACAACAAAGGAACTCATCTATAACAAATCTACAACCTTGTAAGGGCAAAACCTACTTGTTTTAATTCTGATTAATAAACTAAAGCTTATTCGATTATCATGATGTTGTTTTTTTAAACGCTCATACAAAACAAAAAAAGTGGAGGGAGAGTAGTCTGAATCGGGTTGTGGAGCTCCACCTCATCCATCGCACTCATTGGCATCACATCCACTTGTAGTGCATAATTTCCGTCAACAAGCTTCTCCTGTTACGACTGCACACGTTGACCCATATTTTCTGTTCACTCGCTCACCCGTATCAGGTGATAACGTGCATGGGTAAAAATTGGCTCTTATCTTAGACCTTCCCCGAGGTGGTTGGTGGGGTGACCCATCCAGCACGTGACCTCTATGATAAGCTCCCACCCACGTAAGTGCCATAGGAAGACACGGATTAAATAGCTTGTCCACCAGAAGACTGTATTATGGTGTACATAATATAAAACTTCGGCCCAGTTCTGCTTGTATTGCAATGGTTGGTGTTCCTGAAGTTTCATTTTTCGTCCCTTTTTATTTTTTACATTCATGTTTGTGATGAAATAGTATTGTGAATCGCTAGCTCGCATTGCATGCTGGGAAACAGCGTCACTCAAGGAAGTTTTGGCTTCGCTGACACGGTCCTGAAGGGAAGTGGGTTTTAGTGCACTGAAACGGGATGAATGTGTTCAATCAAGCAGTACAAACCTGATTAATTGTCTTAATTCTTGACTTGGAATGGCCATATTGTTTCGGATTAGAATTAGATGACAACTTGTTCACAATATTTGCAACTATTCAATTTGACCAGCAGGTGTCAGTAGAAGACGAAATTTCATGTTGACTATTTCCTAATGGAAGTGCTCTCTTTACGTTGGATTTTTCTCATAATTATTTGAAGTGTAGGCCTGTATCTGCACACAATTTGGAATTCGTCCCAGCGCCCTGAGCTGTAAATTTGGACGGTGTAAAATGAAAATGGCCATCTGCAGCAGAATGAAAGTGAGATTGCATTGTCCAGGTAGGAGGACAGCAGTCAGTCATGTTTCACCTCCAGTCAACACGCAGTGGTTCACATGAAGGTCCAAGAGGCCTACAGACCTACACTGAGTCTGGACGTGGCAGTACAGTTGGATCATTGTCTTTGTTGTGTTGTTTGGTCATTGTGATCCAATGTAATGTGAGAGAAGGACGAGTGCAGTTATATTGGAGTGAGTTATTTAGAGTGTAATAGAAGTTATAATGCAGAGTCTGTTTTTATGAAATGTTCTATCACCTGGCATCCATCCATCCATCCATCCATCCATCTTCTACTGCCGTATCCGGAGTCAGGTCTCGGGGGCAGCAGCCTCAGCAGAGACCCCCAGACTTCCCTGGACCCAGTCACCTCCTCCAGCTCCTCCAGTGGGACCCCAAGGCTTCCCAGTCCAGCCCAGAGACCTGGTCAGCACCACTGTGACTCCCTGAGTCCCTGCTGCTCAGGTGAGGCTTCAAAGATCTGGCTGCACCTGATTGAACGGTCGTGGAGGATCTCCTTGGTCTTCTTGGTCTTCTTGGTCTCCAGCTGTTTGACCTCATGCTCTCTGTTGACCTCCTCACTCAGTCCCTCAGTGATGTAGAGCTCAGTGTAGATGCTGTTGAGGAGAGTTTGACTTCCTGCTTCTTCACCTTCAGTCACACGTTCACATTTCCTCTCCAGACTGATCTTCTGCTGCTGTAGAAGCTCCTGCAGACCACCAACCTCTGGAGCTGAGAGAAGGTTGGAGAAGAAAACATCAGTGTGACAGTGTGAGCATCATTTTCTGTCCACGACTTGAAGCTGAAAGCATCCAAACTCCATTTTTCAGCTGATGTGGTGAAGCTGCTGTTGTCTGGCTGTTTGCTCTAAATGTCCTCCAGTGGATCTTCTGACTGGAGGTCCTGACCACGGTTATAATAGTTAACGAAAACGAACAAAATAACGAAAACTTCAATTGAAAAAAACAATTGTCACGTTCCCAGGGGTTAGGATTTTGGTACCTGCCCCATTGGGCTTCGAAGCGAGCAGAGCTGAGACCATAAGGGTGACGTAGCAACGTTCAGGACACTGATTGGCCAAAGGCAGTCTTTCACGAAAGACCAAAACCGCCATTTTTAAATGCCTCGCGTGTGGATTTTTACATTAACACGTATTAAAAACTGAAAAGCTTCTGAAACTGTACCATGGGTGAACAAAGAACTACAGACGTTTCTGTTCTCTGTGGCCGAAGAAAAAGCACAATGCAGACAGTTGTGCAGAAAGTTTAGTGTTAGCTAAAATATCGGGCACACAGACGTACTTATTATGTATACATTTCTTTCCATTGTAACAGGTCACTACAAGATCTGCAATCCATTACCTAGAATTGGTTTTCCTTAAACTGATGTACAGGATTACTAATCTGACTTTGATGGGCAAATTTGACAACAGAATACAATTATGAAGCACTAAAACACAGGACCACAAAACAATTAAATGCATGATGAAATAATGATATGCTTTGTTAAATGAAATAAAATGGCATTTTCAACTAAGTAATAAAATAGTCGGTGGTGCAGTGGTTAGCGCTGCCGCCTCACAGCAAGAAGGTCGTGGGTTCGATTCTGGGGCCTGGACCTGGGACCTTTCTGTGTGGAGTTTGCATGTTCTCCCTGTGTCTGCGTGGGTTCTCTCCGGGTTCTCCGGCTTCCTCCCACACTCCAAAAACATGCATGTGAGGTCAATTGAACGTTCTAAATTGTCCGTAGGTGTGAGTGTGAATGGTTGTTTGTCTCTATGTGGCCCTGCGATGAACTGGCGACTTGTCCAGGGTGTCACCCTGCCTTCGCCCTAAGACAGCTGGGATAGGCTCCAGCAGACCCCCGTGACCCTGAATAGGAATAAGCGGGTATAGGAGATGAATGAATGAAATCTTTATTGAATGAATGACACATTTTATTTCACTTGTGGTTTATGTAATTGTTATTTTTTGCTCCATAGCTTTCATGATTCAGCATTACATGTTAAGCGTGATGAATTGCATGAAAAGAGAGAGCACTCGCTGATAAATTAACATGGTGTGCTGTTTAATTCCATGAGGACGACAAAATATTTGCAAATTTGTGTTAGCTACACACATCGACAGGTGCAAGAGAAAGGGAGGAACTTTCAGGGAGGAACTTTAAAGATCGTTGAGTTTTTATTTTTTATTTTTTTTAGTTCTGATGAAATAAATAGACCAATCATTTCATTACTTTGTCTGCTTTCCAAAGAGAGTTGCTTCGAAGAATTATCATTTATTATTCAGTGGCACATTGCTCACTTGTTTAATACACAAATAATAGTATATTATTATAATAATACTATTTTATTAATATAATAATAATAATAATAATAATAATAATAATAATAATAATAATAATAATAATAATAATCATCATCATCATCATCATCATCATCATTATTATTTCTAAAATTTCCAAATAACAATCGTCAGTTGTTCCGTAAAAAATACATTGATTTCCATGTTGAATTTTGTACGTTTCGTGAGCGCGCACGTCTGTCAGTGACGGTCTCCACACTGACACAACTGCGCATGCTCTATTATCCCATCAATGCGGAAGTCAAAAAGTTTTTGGGAGCCATGCGCTGGGTGAGCAACTTCATTGAAAGGAATGGGACGATCTTGGACTCTGGGGGCTTGCCGCACTGTCACGCAGGTTGTGACGTGGCGGGCCGGCGACGCACAGGTATGACGTGAATGATTGACAGCTACCATTCGTTCCCGTTAGCGAGAGGATTAAAAACAAACAGACACCATAATGGCATCAAAAAGGAGTTATCCCAGCGGTGCGGAAAAACGGAAGGAAAAGAAAACTGATCAAGAAAAACTTGCAAAGGGGAAAGGTAAGTTATTTGTTTGTGATGTGGGCTGGAGAGGTGGAGGTGAAACGCTGTTGTCGTCCCCCGCCCCCCAAGTTTGTTTATTTGTCCTGCTAGCCAGCTAGCTAGCTAGCGTCGCATAAATGTTAGCTGGCTGGCTAATATTTGTTCGTCATGAATCAGCGTTTTTGTTTGTTTTATGAAAGTTGACCATATCCTGCCATGTTGGCCTATCCTGCCATGGGAATGACTGATTGACTCCACACCCGTTTATTCACATTCTAACAGGGAGGGAAGGAGTGAAGGAGGGCATTTTGTTGTTGTTGTAGTCAGTCCCCTGTTATCGTTCAGTGGAAGGTGTCTCTCACATATTTGACTCTTAATGTTATTTTAGCCTTAACTTAGGATGAATTTACTAAGCTTAGTTTGTATTTTGTAGGCCCTTAATTAGAAATGTGCTACTGTTTTATAATTCAAAGAAATATTTTATGGAAATACTTTATTTGGCATGGTGTTGACTATTTTAGACTGTTGTGGCAGTGGGTCATTTATCTTAGTTTTATTACTTTAACTAGTACAGTGTGTAAAGTAATGCCAAAAACTCTTAAAAATGACAGTTTTGTAATTGGGTAAAAGCTTTAAAGGGACACTGCAACCATAATGTTTAATTTAAAAACAAATGAATTTTTAATTTTCCTATATTACTGCAACATCACTGTAATAATAAAATAGGAAAATGCGCTTCTGATCTGTTTTGCTTGATGATCTAATGAGCTTTGTCTCTGCAGGAGCAATTCTAAAATATGTTGGCGCTCCAGACATTGAGCCAGAGGGATCTCCCGAACATCCTGACCAGGAAGCTCCAGGACCGACACGTTCCTCAGAACCTCCTTCTGTCCAGGTGAATAATGTGTGTTATTCTTAGTAGCTAAGCTGATAAGTGTGGGACGAAACTAAGGCAATTAAGCATTATTTTGATTGTTGGTTTGCTTTTTAGTGTTGCACTTGTTGGTTTGTTGGATTTTCTTATTTAAAGTAAGCATTTTTTTTGATGAATACTCAATCTGTTGTATTTATTGACATATAGAGGATTCTTTTCCTAGTATTATAGCGTTTGTTTGTTTTTAAATCAGTTTAACCTGCCTGAGTTGCTCAACTGAAGATGTTTAATTTTACCTGTAGCCTGTTTTGCTCACGAGGTGTAATAGATTGTGGAATCTTAGTAGACCTTAGTAGACGCACGCTGCTGAGAGTGTCAGCAATCAGCTCCGTGACCGTGGTGCTTGTAAATAAGGCAAATGCGCCATCTAGTGGGATGCAGCATGTTTATTCGTGTTGGAGCAATGACAAGTACTACTAACAAAACAAAAGATGCACAGGGTAAAAAAAAATAATCATAAAGTCAAGCCCAACAAAGATAACAGATGGGCATAACTGTAACATTACAAAGTAATGATTACTAGTACTACCAAAATTTCTCTATTTTACTTTTCAACTCGAACTTGAACTATTCATCCCCTTTTTTCAGCAGCCATTAAGACAAAGGGATGACACTTATGCATTGCATCAAACTGTGATGCACAAAATCAATTAAATTAAATCAAAACAATAAATAAAGTGTGCATTAAACAGGGGGCAGTGCAATACAGTACAGGACTCAACTGATATAGTGCAGTTAGGCAGTATAGCCTATAACAGCTGTTCAGCATCCATAGTAATCAACAGTCAGTGCCATAATCATCCAGTCAGTGTCATATTCATCCATAGTCAGTATAATATATATGATATCGCGCAGACCCTCGTCCTCCACCACATTAATTGGCCTGCAAGCCGTAGCCACACCCATTTAGCCCCCGCTGTTGAAAGTTGGCGTGTGGTGGACAAATTTTTCCAACCAATTGTTCACCACTTCTTTGAACTTGTGGATGAATGCTGTGCATCCCACATGGAACGCCAACCTTCCTCTGATATTTCCATGCTTAGTTCTTTCTGCCATTTGGCTTTGATGCATCCTGCGTTTGTTGCTGTTCTGTTTCTGAAGGCCCTGATAGATTTTAGAAATGATTTTTCTCTTCATCTTTTTACAGGCTTCGATCAGAATATCTATCACTATATTGCCCTCTCCATTGATGTTGGTTTGATTCTTTTATCATAGTAATCTCTTAATTGCATGTATCGAAAGAAATCTTTGTTTCCTCGTCCAAATTCCTTTTTCAACTCTCCAAAACTTTTTAAAACCCCCTTGTGAACAAGTGTGCATACTGCAGTTATACTCCTATCCCACCATCGTCTGTACTCAATGTCTGTGGTTCCTGGTTCAAATCTGGGATCAAGAGAAGGCCACATTAGTATTTTCCCTCCATATGGTTTTCTTTTACCATCTTACTCCAGATAGTCGGTGTGTGCTTAATAATTTCATTTTGGCTTTGTTGAGCTGATTTAGTTCTTATGTCTCCTACTAATGCCAGTGTGAGAGTCGTTTCTCTGCCGGCCTCTATCTCTTTCCATCATGCCTGATATTGAGGGCAGCATGTACACACCAAGAACTTTACTTGAGCTGTGGAAAAGTATTGTTTGAGATCAGGCAAGGACGATCCTCCCTCTTCCTTTTGCAGCTGGAGTGTCTTATATCTGATCCTCGGTCTCTTTCCGGCCCAAATAAATCTAGATATGAGTTTGTCCCAGTGTCTGAATTGTGATTCTGGAATCAAATGTGGGATGGATTGGAAAAGGTACAGCAGTCTCGGTAGTACATTCATTTTTATCACTTCAATTCGTGTCTCACAATCCATATTAAAGGCTGACCATCTTCCCAAATCTGTCTTAATATTATTGAAAAGAGCATTCTAATTGATTTCAAACCTTTTCAAAAGATCTTTTGCCAATAGCACACCCAAATATTTGATAACCTTGGAATTCCATTTGATTTTATATTTTCCTCTAATTTCTCGGCCTGGATGATAATTCAGCGTGAGAATTTGAGTGTTTGCTATGTTTAACTTGTTGCCTGTGTATTTACCATAGGTTTCTATTATCAACATCAAATGAGGTAAGGTTCTGTCCGGGTCTTGGAGAACCAAAATAATATCATCAGCAAAAGCCCTGTTAGATGTCCCTGCTCTCCTATATGTATTCCTTTTAGATTGTTACTTTGTCTGATCATTTGTGCCAGCGGCTCAATGAACATAGCAAACAATGTAGCGCATAGGCAACATCCTTGACGAGTACCATTAATCTTTATCCTTGCCGTAGGTTCTTGGTAGAGACCTTGAATACACTGTATTAACTTTTCTTGGAACCCCAGTTTCCCAAGAACTTGATACAGAAATCTCCAATTCACACAGCCAAGGCTCACCAGTAATAGCTCGCAGGCCCTGCTTTTGGATCTGATTTATTATGTATAGGACCCGTCTAATGTCTTCTTGAGTCCGCCTACCTGTTAAAAAAGCTGACTGATTGGAAGTCCATCTCGTCCCCTTAAATTTCAAAGCGTAACAAACCTGTGTAGCCCGAGGAATTTTATTATAGTTTATTTCCTAGGGTGCAACTCCCCAGGTGGCATTGTCAGGCAACCCCCCCGCCCTCATTTTCCTTTATACCCACCATCAGAATTGTCTTGTCTCATGGTTATCTTTTAAGATAACCATTATCTTATCTTTTAAGATAACCATGAGCACAAGAAATAGGGTACAGCTTATCTGCAAAGTAAGTAACACGTACATTATGAACTATCATTTTATATCATAATGATGTAATATGTCAACCGAAAGCAGATGACCAGCTTAAAAGGCTCACTCCACCCCCTACTGTTGGGAGGAGGACACGTTCCCGTCAGTAATTCAAATTTCTCAGCTGCATGTATAGGGGGAAAAGGTGAGAACTCCGATTGGACGAGAAAACCAAATTATTGCTTAGTCCGATTAAGCTCTGCATGTAAACGCACTGATTACACCTGCGCCAGAGTGCAGAGTGAAAGCAGCTCTTTTAAAAACAAGCGCAGGCTGGAGTCAGCACTCTGTCCTCTGGCGTGTCCACGCTGAGAACTCTGTCCTTCGCAGTTCTTAGCATTTCGGCTAGCAATCCCAGAGCGGGCTGGGCCATAAGCGCAGCTGGAGGAGGAACCCTAGCGGGTGCCCGTTCATCGGGAGGTGGTGCTGTGTGTGCGTGATCGTTGTGCATTCACCGCTTGGCTGTTAAAGCTGAAGTCCCCCTCCCCCTCTCCTCCTCTGGCGCTCGGCGGGGAGGCAGCGATTCAGAGCGACTGCACCCAGGCAGTTTTGTTTTGTGTGTGTGTGTGTGTGCGAAGAATAAATAAAAGTTTTCCTTTCGTTCTAACTGTTTAACGCTTGCCTGGGTGTCTCAAGGTATTAGTATGTTAATTTTGTTCTCTTTTCTTTAGGACAGGAGTTGGCGTGGCGTGAATTTTGGTTTGTAGTGATTCCCTTAGCTTTGTTTATTCCCTTTTTTGAGTTTTCTTTGGTTTCTTTGGCCCTGTTCCCCTGTGGTGAATTCTTCTGGTGGATTCAAGTGATGTAGATGTTGAAGGAGTCTTCATTGACACAGACTTAGTTGTATAAAAACTGGTTTATTTCAAAGAAGTCAAAAGTCAGACAGGCACCATGGAAAGCCTGGGGATGTCTCTGGGCCAGATGTGAGCAACTCCGATGATGCTTTGTTCCCATCACCTTTTATACCTCCCAGCAACCAGGGAGGAAGATGCTAGAAGTGGGGGAGAATGTATACATTCCATAGTTGCACCCCCAATGACCATCTGGTTTCAATTTGGTGGCCGTTGGCAACAACAAGACCATATATGGACCCTGAGACGCCCTTAGGGAAGAAGTGCAGCAGGTTCACTGCTGAGTTCACATCAGGCCATATACATCAGATCACATGATGTCATATACATAGATTCAGATACTACGCCCCTTATTTTCTTATGTAGAACAGTCTTTTTGGTATGGTACTTATTTCCTTGACACTCAGGCAGCTAAACCTGGTCTATTTTAAATTGTTGTCAAATAAAGCTGTTTCATTGGAAGTCCGTCTCGTCCTCTTAAATTTCAAAGCGTAACGAACCTGTGTAGCCCGAGGAATTTTATTATAGTTTATTTCCTGGGGTGCAACTCCCCAGGTGGCATTGTCAGGCAACCCCCCCCCCCAATTTTCCTTTATACCCACCATCTGAATTGTCTCCACCTCCGCCAGACCCTCCCCCTCGCCACATCTAGTCTTTTTTTGATAGGCTGCCCTCGCTATTAACCTCCCTCTCATCACAGCTTTAATTGTGTCCCACAGTATGGTAGTGTCTACTGGACTATCTATGTTCTCCTCCATAGAGCATTTAATCTCTTTCTTAACCTCCTCCAGTGTTTTTGGATTATTTAGCATACCCACATTTAATCTCCAAAGTGTGTTTTTCTTCCTCTTATTTAGACAAATAATAAGGTAATTAATACTGTGTCAGTACAAGACAGTCGTTCCTATTTTACATTCCTCTATTCTGTATCTGTCTGTAATGTTAATAAAAAAAATAGTCCTCTGTAACGGGTGGAGGTCCCTCCAAACATCAAACATCCCGAGTTCGGCTAGAGAGACGTTGACAAGTTTCGACAGGCGGGTCTGACTTCTGTTGCCATTAGTTGTGTCGAGTTTAGCTTTTAAATCATGTTGATTTAGCTCTTGCTGAGAGAGATGTGTTTCCTGTAGATCAGGCATGTCTCTGTCCAGCCAGCGTGAAGGCAGTCAAAAATCTAACCTAACTTAGAAATGACACTTGAACCTGCAATGAGTATTTTAGTCGTTCTAAATGAGTCCAACGTTAGAAAAAAAGGAGCGACCCGGACTTCCCACAGTCTCTTTTCTATTAACATGGGAATTCAATTTTAATAATTTGTCAACTAAAAACACCGGTCATACTAGAACATCCCTACCAGCTTTCTTCCCTTTATTCTCTGAATTTAATCAAAGAATCTTTGAAACTCTTGTAGCTTTTCTCTGGCTCGTGTCGCTGCTGATGCGTAGCCCCTCCAGGATCCCTCCTTGCACTGCCACTCCGTCGTAGTGCGGGGCACCGAGTGCCCTCCGCACCCGTCGCCACCGCCGTCTTCTCCGCCAGACCGCGTCTCGCGAATTCCTCCTTTACCTCCTCTGCGCTGTTGTAGGTTCGAGTTCCCGTATCCCAGTGGGTCCTCATCTTGGTGAATGGCGTCTGGAAGCGGATGCCCTTCTCCTTCAGGATTCTTTTAGCAGTGTTGTACTCCTTTCTCTTTTGGACCATCTCTGTCGCGTAATCGTGATGGAATGACGGTACTTTCTTCCCCAGTTCTATTTTCTTTGTCCATAGCTCTCTCAGGACCCTCTCTTTGGTAGTAAATTCCAGAAAGTTAACAATGATGGGTCTGACAGGCCACATGTCTCTTGGCCAGTTGAGTGGCGAAGCTATTCGCTCCAAGGCACTGAAGTATGAATCAACTTCTGCCTCACGAAATGCTGGCACCAGAAAAATGTTTTTACTGGGGCTGGGCAACGATTAAAAATTTTAATCACAATTAATCGCATGATTTACCTGATCAATCATGATTAATCACGTTGTATACGCAAAAGCCAATAATGAATTTAAAAGAAGTCTTTCATCCACTTTAATTTAAATGTTCTGCCATATAAACGAAAGCACCATTACATTTATCGTGCAAACACTTAACATCAGCACTTTACACAGAAACATTTTTAATGTAAATCTAAAGTTAAAAAAAATGCAAATACAAAATTAAAGCTTATTGCCAATGCCAGGGCATTACTGTTATCCTGTTCCTTATGAAAAATAAAAAAAATCTACCTACAAAATCCTGAGCCACAATAATAACAGGCAATTTCTGAGGTAACAGCAGAAACATTTTTCTTTTATCAGGGAGCAGCATAACCAGTCTGCGTTCCCTTGCAAATGTCCCAGTTAGAAAGGGTGAGGCACAAAAACGTTCACTTTTGGGTTTTTCTTCACATGGGACTAGAATGTAAAGTCCACATTTATACTGGAGTTCCTTTGAAGAATCTCACTCAACTCAGTGCAGTTTGTCATTTCCTGGAACTTGACGGCCAGTTATTTTAAATGTACTGCCATATGAATTAAAGTGCCATAACATTTACTGTGCAAACACACTTTTAACATCAGCATTTTTGAACAATTAGCAGCTAAGAAAAAAAAAATAGTGTAAATTTAAACTCAACTTAAACAATGTTATCAAAGCAATACAAAATTAAAGCTGTAAGCAGCGTTTGCGGGACTGAGCCCACCTGGCCACTGCCTGCCGTGATGTCCGCCACCTGGCCACGAGCCCCCGACACCCGCCGACGCTTCCCAACGCCTGGCGATTCCGCCCGAAACCCGCCGATGCCCCATTACTGACGCCGACGCCTGCTGATGACACATCAAGCACTGACTTGACATTACTGACTTGACATTTAGAAACATTTGATTTCTAAATGTGATTGATTACTGTATCATTTTGGAGATAATAAGCCTTAAAGTTGGCTTTTTGTTTTGTTTTGCGACAGCTCCAATATTCCATTTTTACTGTACAATAACATCAAATTGCTCCATAAGCTCTGTCAATGGTTGGTACAGTTGACCTCAGGACAACCTTGAATATATCTTCAATCATTATAAGGCATATTTAATGTACCAGTTTGGAGATATTAAGCCTCAAAGTTGTTGTTTTCCTTTTTTTTTTAGCTTTTCAAACAGGCAAAAAGGGCCCAGTACTCAATTTTTTACTGTACAGTAACATTGCTTTGCTCCATAATTTCTGTCAGTGGTTGGTACAGTTGACCTAAGGAACACCCTGACTATATCCTCAGTCATTATCAAGCATATGTACAGTATCATTTTGGAGATATTAAGCCTTAAAGTTGGCTTTTTTTTTCCCTTCTTCTTCTTTTTTTTTTGCGACAGCTCCAATATTCCATTTTTACTGTACAATAACATCAAATTGCTCCATAAGCTCTGGCAATGGTTGGTACAGTTGACCTCAGGACAACCTTGAATATATCTTCTCTTAATATTCTTGAATATTCTCACTTAATGTACCAGCTCCTTCCTGTAGACATGATATGTACAGTTAGTTATTCTTTGTTTGACGCAAGTGTTATATTAATTTCCTACTATCTGTACCGGTACTTCTTGTTAATTTGAAATAAACACTAACAGCATAATGTCAAAATAAAAACCGAACAAGTCAAACAGGAGCAGATCAGAAAACAAGGAGGCTTTGTACTAAAATATGGATAAAATATAAACAGGGAGTTGTCTAATGTCGTCAAGGAAGCCAACATTACGTTACCTGTTGATCAGCATGTTGACTCAGAAAATCCTCAGGCTCCTGCTGCGACATTTCATGTGGGGCGACGGTTGTGACTTCACTGCTGGTCCCGTGAGAAACTCAAATCGGTCCCTCACGTTTGTGTTGCGTGGCATGGGTTAGGACATTGAGAGGCATTATAGTGTGGTTGTGTGTACCAAATCGGACTCGGCTTCTTGCTCGATAGCCGTGCATAATTTATGCAAACGCAATGCTCTGTTTATGTGAACTCACGGAGTCCGACTCCGTGCACGTGCTCATCTCGACTCGATGGATTTATGAGCTTGATGACAAGTGTGTATTTTGTACTGGATTGATGTACTGCAATTCTAGTCATGTGAACAAGCAATTATCATTCCTAGTTATATGTGGCATGACGAAATACTGTACTACCAAGTTTGTATTGCAGTATCTTCAGTTTATGGGGTAGAGGGTGCTCAAATTGGATTGATTGAAGATGTAGTTTAGGTACAATTTGCTTGTTTTTATCAAAATTTAAGTTTTTTTTACAGTTCAAGGTGGCACAATCCTATCAGATGTTGTCATTTGTTCACGAAGAACACTGGTATTTGATGATTATTACCATAAGTACCACCATGTTGCAGGCATTGTGGTTACAAGTTTCACTCCAATTTTGATTGTTGTCTGTATGACTAGCAATCCGTTGAGCTGTCTAGGGTTATCATTCAGATAAGGTGTCACAACTTTTAATTGCATGGGAACTTTGGGATCCATGGCAGATGGGCATTGTAAAAAAACGGATCTTGAGTCGGAAGGCCAGCTTGTCCTAATTGTGACCTTAATATGATGATTTTTTTTCCCTGCCAGATTGAGGAGAAATTAAATGGACATCCAAACCGGATGTCCATTCATGTCCATTTAAGCAAGCATTTTTGCAGATTTTAACACTGACTTGCATTAATAGGCGATGAATGAGCTGTGGCGCATTCTGGATAAGGGCAACAGAAAATTCATTGATGAACTAAAAAATGAAATGAGAAGACTTCTGCACCATTGTGTAATTTTATGGTGTTTGGGAAAAAAATCAAGTGATGATGCCACGCATAACGCTGGATGTAGTTCAGTCGAGTCATTTTGCTGTGTCTCTAATTGACTGTGTCGCTGTTTCCTTGGACATAGGATGGTTTATGTTGCGCTGAATGAATAGATGCAGAATGGTAATACTCTTCATGCTGAAAAAATAAGATTTTTTTTGTGATCAACACAAACCTAATAAGACTCATTTTTAGGAAGACTAACTTTGAACTCAAAGTTGATTTGTTCTATTCCAGTGGAATATTCCATCGCGCTGCTCAGGGCACTCCCCACACTCTTTCCTTCACCAAGTCCACCACCGAAGAAGCTGGGACATGCCAGTGAGGCACTGCTTCATGTCATTCAGGTGTTCGCATTTTCTCACATTCAACACTTCATAGTTCCATGCATGGATGTGGCGTTTCCTTCTTCTTTTTCTTTAGCCAACAGAAGATCCCATAATGTACTCGCAGAAGAGGTCTTTCCTGTGTTGCTGTTTGATGGGACCCGCTGTCTCATCTGTCTTGGAGCCACTCCCGCCACCACGCTTGCCAAGGAAGACTTGAGTGACCGTCTGCTTCATCTGATGAGTTACGACTATGCCCTGCACCTCACATATCCAAAAGTGTGTGGCAACCCTTCTCTCTGTCATTCAGACAGAAGTGCTACAGGACACTATCCATGAGTGAGACACCACAGCCTCATACAAAAAAGACCATGGCAGAATGGAAATTGGGGAGTATAGCTGTGTACTAGGCATAGGTAGCGATACACTCCCCTGGTAGTTGTAACTTGAGGGTGGGTGGGAGTCTGTTGGAACAAACATGTTATCAGTGGTGATAGGAACACTATATGCTGTCCCCATACTGTTTTTTTTTTTTGTGTGTAACTGAGTGTCAGGGAATCTGAATCAATATTCAAGAATGATGACGGTGAATATTGTAACAATTGTTACTTGCGTTCTAGAAATGATTGCTTGAGGTTGTTTTAAGATGCAATGCCTTAGTGACATTTTTATTACAAGGCAGTGAAGGCACTGTCAGCAATTTAAGTGAATAAATAGTTGTTGACAATATTAATTCTTTTTGCTTAATTATTTTTTTTGGGGGGGGAGTGGGAGTAGGGGGGGTGGATGCTTTGTCTCATTTTGAGAAAAAAAAAGCTAATATTGTGAACACTTAAATTAAGAAGAATTGCACTGTTAGTAGGTCTGGTTTTAAGATCTTTTCATTCAAATTAAGAAAGAAGCAAACGTGAAAAAAGAATTGAGAAGCTAGTATCAAGTTTATTTGACTTACAGTACAGAGTACAGTCCTTGGAATGAGTGCTTTACTGTTTATTTCAAGAGTTTTTCCATTCTTCAAATGCCTAGATATATCGTCTTATTTTAAGAAATCTTACCAAGTCTAAATATCTTACTGCATTGGCAGATAATTTGACTTGTTTCTAGCCTGTTCTTTGTCAATTTAAGTGTTTATTTCTTAGATATATTTTGCAGTGTGTGGACACCGAGGGGAGCTCTAGAATTGGCTCATTCAACCGACCAAGGATCCAATCAGCAGCGGCGTCACAGGCCCTCCTCCTTCTTTGTTCTCTCTCTCACTTTGACTTCGGCACTGGACAGCCAGGTTTGTGGAGGGAAGGTTGGAACAAGGTAAGGACGGGGTACCCCATACATTCATGTACGTAGAGTCACTAAGTCTTAAACTCACCAGGTTTGTATCGCTTATCGATAACCCTAATGCCATACAAGTCTATGAGGGTCAAAGGTCAACTTTGTCCTAGGGACATGGGGCCACTTTCAGGTTCATCAAGATCCTCCTGGACATACCCACACCAAATTTGGGGCTTCTAGCCCATGAGGAACCCCGAAACCCTCACTCTAATTCCAGCCTTATCGCTAACCCTAATGCCATACAAGTCTATGAGGGTCAAAAGTCAACTTTGTCCTAGAGACATGGGGCCACTTCCTTTTTCATCAGGAGCCCCCAAGAAGCGCACACGCCAAATTTGGGGCTTCTAGTTCTTGAGGAACCCCAAAACCCTCACTCTAATTCCAGCCTTATCGCTAAACCCTAATGCAGTGCAAGTCTATGAAGGTCAAAGCTCAACTTTGTCCGAGAGACATCAAGTGTTTTTTTCATGAATCATTCATCAATGTTAAGAGTTTGCTTAGTGGAGAATTCACAATAAAAATACATTGACACTGTCAAGATGGACTCAAGCACTATTATTGAACTATACTGTATTTTTAGAGTGATGTGAAGCTTTTGACAAGCGCTGCGCAAAGGAGGCCCATTTGTTTTTGTTTTTTTTTCAGGGGGCCCAAAATTCCTGGCGGCGCCCCTGAGCGGGCATCTCCAGCACTAAGGCAGTGGAGCTGCCGGCCACGAGAGAAGAATTAACCAGTCCATTGAAACCATTTGTTTGGTCTAGTGAGTGGCAACAGTCCTTTGAGGATCTTAAGTGCCTTCTCAGCTGTAACCCTGTCGTGTCTGCTCCAAATTTTTCCTCATTGGCTAGAAGCCCCAAATCTAGCGTGGGCGCTTCTTGGGGGCTCCTGATGAAAAAGCAAGTGGCCCCATGTCTCTAGAACAAAGTTGAAAATTCACACCATAGACTTGCATTGAATTAGGGTGAACAATAAGGCTGAAACTAGGGTTAGGGTTAGGGTTAGCTGAAATTAGGGTTAGGGTTTCAGGGTTCCTCAAGGACTAGAAGCCCCAAATTTGGCGTGGGCGCTTCTTGGGGGCTCCTGATGAAAAAGCAAGTGGCCCCATGTCTCTAGGACAAAGTTGAAAATTCACCCCATAGACTTGCATTGAGTTAGGGTTAACAATAAGGCTGAAACTAGGGTTAGGGTTAGGGTTAGGGTTAGCTGAAATTCGGGTTAGGGTTTCGGGGTTCCTCAAGTACTAGAAGCCCCAAATTTGGCGTGGGCGCTTCTTGGGGGCTCCTGATGAAAAAGCAAGTGGCCCCATGTCTCTAGGACAAAGTTGAAAATTCACCCCATAGACTTGCATTGAATTAGGGTTAACAATAAGGCTGAAACTAGGGTTAGGGTTAGGGTTAGCTGAAATTAGGGTTAGGGTTTCGGGGTTCCTCAAGTACTAGAAGCCCCAAATTTGGCGTGGGCGCTTCTTGGGGGCTCCTGATGAAAAAGCAAGTGGCCCCATGTCTCTAGGACAAAGTTGAAAATTCACCCCATAGACTTGCATTGAATTAGGGTTAACAATAAGGCTGAAACTAGGGTTAGGGTTAGGGTTAGCTGAAATTAGGGTTAGGGTTTCGGGGTTCCTCAAGTACTAGAAGCCCCAAATTTGGCGTGGGCGCTTCTTGGGGGCTCCTGATGAAAAAGCAAGTGGCCCCATGTCTCTAGGACAAAGTTGAAAATTCACCCCATAGACTTGCATTGAATTAGGGTTAACAATAAGGCTGAAACTAGGGTTAGGGTTAGGGTTAGGGTTAGCTGAAATTAGGGTTAGGGTTTCGGGGTTCCTCAAGTACTAGAAGCCCCAAATTTGGCGTGGGTGCTTCTTGGGGGCTCCTGATGAAAAAGCAAGTAGCCCCATATCTGTAGGACAAAGTTGAAATTTCACCCCATAGACTTGTATGGCATTAGGGTTAGGGTCCAAGAGTACACATACACATTTTCTTTTGCTTTATTGATTTAAGCTCGTCGTCTCCAGCTGCAAAGGTATAGAAACCTTTCTGTGTTTTGATGTCGTGTGTGAGAAAACATCACTTTTTTCTGTAAACTTGTGTTATCATTGTCCTTCATTGAAAATGACACAATCTTTCATTTCATTGTTCAGATGCCGAACACCAAGGCATTCCGTCGCTCTCTGGCCATGAAACGACGCCTGGAGCAAAAACGGGATTGGACACCTTTTCCACCTCGGAAGGACTTTGAACGTCGTGAGTACTTCCACGTTCATGATTTCATGTTCTGCCTGTGTTGTTATGTTGTATTCCAAATAAATCTTCCAAAAACATATTTAGATTTTTCTTTTTTGTCAATTTACACAGGGCGCGGTACTGGTCAGTGACCTGGGTGCGAAGATGGCCCGTTTTGCTCCTGACTGACAAAACAGTGCAAGTTCGTTCTTAAGGCCCAGCAACCAGACAAGAAGGTATGGGTCGTGATTTTGTCAAGCCACGAGTTTCTTTATGTTTTTGTTCTGGTGGTGGGAGACTCACATCTCTGTCCACTTGTGGATGGTTTTGTGTTCTCTCCCCGGGCAACAACCTTGAACACGGGCTTGTAACAGACTCCGCCCAGGATTTTGCTGCGCTACTGGCAACTGTGTTGGACCGCTGGCCCAAGGTTTGTTTATCTGCTGTGACAAACAAATTTGAACACATGAATGTCATCGCCACTTTGTTTTATCAATATCAAGTAATTCCATGATCCATAGTTCAATAACAAGAATATTCATGAATTTATTTTGCATTTTTATGTTTGTTTGGGGTTTTTTGTAGGTGTTTGTGCTTGACCTTCCACCTCGCCTGACTGTCAAGCCAGAACTACAAACAGCGCTACGTCAAGTATATCATCGTGTTGCTGCACGCATGGGTGTGTAAAATACATATTTTTGTTGTATTTTTTTCTCTTCAGTGACACTGTGCTAACAGATATTTCTTAGAATTGTGTGATTACATAATTGATTATGTGACACTTCTTCCAGGTGTAACATTTGTGTATATGGCCGATCACCTCCCCCTTCGTCAGCTGTACATGGTGGTGTTATGATGGTGTAAGTTTTGCCTTCTTCAGCCTTACTTGCTCTTCATTTGATATGACAAATATGTGTTAACATGTTGTTTTCTGTTTAGTTGCACCTCAGGACTGATTTTGGTGGAGCGTCTGCATGCTGCATGCTCCATCAGCTCGCACCCCCTTCACCTAGATCAGGGGTGTTGTGCCACAACCAATCATCGCCCAGGGTGTCTCCCAGAGTGGTTGTGACAGGTCCTGTCTACATGCCAGTGTATGGACCTGCTCCTGAATGGACTCTTGTTGGACAGGAGGTTGAGGTAACCTGTTCATCCCTCTTTTATTTTTTTCCCCCCATCGTGTATTTGTCAAACAGTGCAACTTTTTATTTTAAAAATGAACACTTATCCTAAGTTGACTCTGATTTCCTCTCCTCTTTTTTTTATAGACAGTACCAACAGCTGTAGAGACTGTATTTCACACAGACATCCCGTCCAATCCCGTGTGGTTCAGTGAGGCTGTGCTGTTGGACCACATGGAGACCGTCGTGGAGTCATGTGGCAGGGTCAACCCTCTCATAAAATACGCGATTGTCCCATATTTGCAAATAAAAAAGCCTGTCCCGTAATGAACTGATGGGGGACGCACTTCACTTTGTCCCGTATATTTCGGGGACTGAAATATTGATTATTTATTTATTTATTTTGTCTGCATCATTTTTTATTGATTTTCAGAATCTGGGCAGTGAAAGGACTTTTTTCCCTCTCTCATCTTCCCGTCGGTTTGTACATCCGAAATCCCCAAACTGAGATGAAACAAGTTGCTACTGACTTTACATTACCAGAAAGCACTGTCCTTGTTTACATGAAAGTTATTAATGTTCATGCACTTTAATATGTTTGCTTGTGCAGTGCACGTTTGTTTGTACATTATACAAAGTTTTGGAATAAATGCAAGATCACAGGCATTTTCCTTTTCATGGGTATTTTTTCTTTTTCAGTCACATATCGTCTGCAAAATTTCGAAGATATCGAAGATATCGTGTGTCGTGATGTTGTCATTATCGTGGGCCAAATATCGTCACAGTATCGAATCGTGGGTTAGCCGTATCGCCCCAGCCCTATTATCAACACAAGATCACATATGTACAGTACATGTACAGTTTAATTAGTGTGTTACTTTGTTTATGAATTAATTTCTTTATGTTCTTCCAGATGTCCAGCCTGAGACGTGGATCAGCACGCGTTGCCTCAAAAACCAAAACAAACAAGTGAGATGTTGGTATTTGGGATATGTGTATTTCATTGTGTGCATCTTTGTGATAGGACAATAAATGCAGTTCTTTAAACGTTACTTTGTGTCCTTGTATTTGCAGGTGTGGGCAACACGTTCAACTGTCCACATGACTGAGTCTGCCTCCAGCAATGTCACAGCAGTGCAGCAGGTTTGTACTTATTCATTTCCACTTCATCACCTGTGTGTGTTTTCTAGGCTTTACACCGATCTTATCGGCTGTATCGGATCGGCCGATATTTGGCATTTTTTGAAACGTTCATGATCGGGCGTCATGTCATGAATCACCGATCAATGACGTCATGGTCGTGTTGAAACTTTTTTAATCTGTCTCATTTCCTCCAAAGTAGTTTCACAGCATCGACATATTTATTTGTTTGTATCCGAGTGTTATGTAAATGTATAGATTTGGGTTTACATTGTTGTCAGTTCCTTTTGTCTGCTGTGTGTCCGTTTGGGCACTAGATGGCGCAGTAGATCCTGTGTTCCCTTTTTTTTGCTTGTTCCAGGTGCCGAAAGGTGATTGGCTGGTGCCAATATTTAAGGAGGAGGACTTCAACACCTCGGTCTCTTTGTCCTTCTCCCAGCTCCCAACCAGAGGCCATGTGCCGCAGCAGCAGCATTCTGTGTTCAGCCATCAATTCTGTTTTGTAATCTATTTCAGTTCCCTTTGTGTCCACGTAGCCCGTAGGGGAGGGAAGCCATTTGTGTTGTGACCCTTTTCTCCTGTGTTTTAGTTAAGGAGGTTAGTTTGACTGTCATTTATTTGATTGTTTTCTTCATAGGTAAGATCCATAAGAGAGCCATTTTGTTTGTTGTTTTGGCCATGCCCTCCCTGACGCCAGTGCAATGATGGTGACGTTTAATGAAAACCATCCTGTGGACGAAGCACCTTTGTCTAATTTGAGAGCTGGGAGAAGGGGGGGAGCCTTTATGTTGTGTCCTGGTTCCCCCTAGGCCGGGGCATAACACAGAGAGCTAATGATTCATGATTCAAAAACCTTCATTTTCGTCTTCATGCCTCTTCCTGTTTTGAGTACTGTCGCTATGTGACGGACAATAAAGTTTCTTTGAATCTGCAATATATGCAACGCTACAGTACCTCGCGGGGGAACTTTGGCAAAAAATTTCAACACCACAAATTTAATCAGGCACTTGGAAAAGATACACACGGAGGAGCATGTCGAGTTTAAGAAACGCAGCGCGGAGAAAGAATAAGAAAAGCAAACTCTGAAACGGATGCTAAAGCAAACAACTTTAGACGGTGCTCGTGAGAAGGCAAGGGGTGTACAGAAACAAGTATTTATTGCCCCTAACGTGATCGGATCGGTGATCGGTGATCGGTTTATTTAAACTCACTGATCGGTGATCGGCACAAAAATCGTGATCGTGTAAAGCCTAGTGTTTTCCTTTCTATGTTTATTGGCATAAAATCACATCTTTCTTATTTTAATCAGGTAGAGGCGACGCCGCAGATGACCAGAGCTGTGCCCGTGGTTCCTGTGGCTCCCGTGGTTGCCAGCACCAAGCCAGAGGAGGCCAGCACCGTCCAGGATGCAACACAGAAGATCAACTAAGCTAAGGAGGCTTTTCTTTCTTCTTCTGTTGCCTCTGACTGCTCCGCTCGTTTTACGCCTCGCACATGTGATTTGTGATCCATCATCAGTTAGTACTAGTGAAGATGCAGTGGCAGATCATGGCACTGGTATTAGATTAGCCAAGGTTCTGCATGGTTCTTTTCATCAAGGCGAAACCGGTCACGGTTTAAAATTCCAGCACCAGCTGGCAACAGTGAGTCACTTCAGAAGAGCAAAACTCCTCACTTTGACATGGATAATTCTGACGTAGAGTTTGTCAGTGCTGTGACCAATGAAGAGTGTAACTTCTCTCCCCTTGATGTTGATGTTTGTTTAGACCTTTGCAAAAACTTGAAGATTCATTTGGACCGTGCGAGTTTTCCAATTTCTGATTGCAATGGCCATTAGGTTCGCCGTGTACAAATGAGAATGTAGAGGCTGATGGAAACTGCTTCTTCAGAGCCATCAGTCAAGCTGTGACTGGTTTATAGACACAGAAGTGGAAATTCAGGTTGCAGCAGATTGTTTACGATTAGATGTGTACACTTTTATCGATGGTCATGGGTTGAAGTACAGCTTTTGCAAGAAACAATTCTCACATTGTATATATTTATGGATGTATTTGTTTTATATGGAAGCAGTTACCATAATCCAAATTAAAATAAGAATATAATAACAGAAATGCTTTTTCATTTTAAGAACGAAGCTGCATTATTTGACTCATAATTAAAATGGTTAATAAGTCATTCAATCTGCATTTTCATTTTCTTCTTCAAGACTGCTCATTCTTGTACTTAATTCAAATGAAGGAAAACACATTTGAGATTTAATTTTCAAAACATGCACCAGCAAAGAGTTACCAAAATTCAATATATAATGTAAAATTCAAAAATGAAAAAGCAATAGCAGAATGCTTTTTCATTTTAAGAACAAAGCTGCATTATTTGACTCATAATTAAAATCATTAATAAATATTCCTATATGCATTTTCATTTTCTTATTCGTGTCGCACCTTTTATGACACAATCAAAAAGAAAACTGAGAGCATTGCTTTTTAATTTTCGTGGTCCTGCCCTGCACAAGAGTTACCACAACTCGAAAACGAAATCGCAATCTCAAAGTAAGCGCGCGGCGCAGGAAAGTGACGTCAGCAGCTCTCCACCTCCGCTGTGGGTATGGCGGTATGACGCCAAGTGTCATTTGCCTCCTGTTATGTGTAAATTCTAATGTTTGTGAATTTAATAAATGTATATATATACTGTATATTTAAAAAAACAAAACAAAACAAAAAAAAGGTATAGCAGTATGACACCACTTTGCCATCGTTACTTTTCACGTCATTGAAGTTGCCGGTAAACGAGATTTAAATCGCCGAAAAACGTGGACCACTGACGGATCTCGTTGGTCGGACAGATTTGAGCATGGCGCACATTGACACAATTGTTCAAACCCTGCTGGATTTAGCTTCCCAGGTGGAGTTGAATAGTGTATCTGAATCTGATGCTCGGGACCGAGTTGAGCAGGTATTCTGCCGTCCCAGATACGGACGCAAACAAGGTTGCCCGAGCCAACCTGTTGTCAGTTATGGAACACCTTGATGCACCAGCACAACATCAAAGCTAAAGCTATTTGTTACATGGGTGGAGTAACAGCTGTTCGGCGTCGGCCACCAGTCCATCCGTCGCAGGATGCGATGCAACGGATCATTGCTTCCGTTCGGCGTCGGCCACCAGTCCATCCGACGAAGGATGCGAAGCAACAGATCAATCCGTCGACTGGTGGCAGATGCTGGTGCGAGATCTGTCAGTGGTCCACGTTATTCGGCGATTTAAATCTCGATTACCGGCAACTTCAATGACGTGAAAGAAGTAACGATGGCAAAGTGGTGTCAGACCGCCATACCTTTTTTTTCTTTTCTTTTCTTTTTAAATAAATAAAAAAAATACATATATATATATATATATATATATATATATATATATATATATTTCTCTTTTTCACAAACATTAGAATTTACACATAACAGGAGGCAAATGACACTTGGCGTCATACCGCCATACCCACAGGTGGAGAGCTGCTGATGTCACTTTCCTGCGCCGCGTGCTTACTTCGAGATTGCGATTTCGTTTTCAAGTTGTGGTAACTCTTGTGCAGGGCAGGACCACGAAAATTAAAAAGCAATGCCCTCAGTTTTCTTTTTGATTGTGTCATAAAAGGTGCGACACGAATAAGAAAATGAAAATGCATATAGCAATATTTATTAATGATTTTAATTATGAGTCAAATAATGCAGTTTTGTTCTTAAAATGAAAAAGCATTCTGCTATTGCTTTTTCATTTTTGAATTTTACATTTCATATTGAATTTTGGTAACTCTTTGCTGGTGCATGTTTTGAAAATTAAATCTCAAATGTGTTTTCCTTTTTCATTTGAATTAAGTACAAGAATGAGCAGTCTTGAAGAAGAAAATGAAAATGCAGATTGAATGACTTATTAACCATTTTAATTATGAGTCAAATAATGCAGCTTCGTTCTTAAAATGAAAAAGCATTTCTGCTATTGCATTTTTATTTGGATTATGGTAACTATCTGCTTCCATAGTTACACTTGTGTTACAGAATAGTAAATGCTTCAGCAGAGTTTTATGAGGGTGTTTTTTTTTTTTGTTGAAAGTGAAAATGTTGTTTTGAAAATGACTGCTTACAGGTCCATCTGTTTACTCTAACCAAGCATTCAGAACGAGTTGTCCAACACCGGTTTAATTTTTCAGGAATTGTTGACTTTAAAGAATCACGTTAATGTTCATTAATTCATGGAAGTGAAGAATAATTAAAGTAAATCTTAAAGTAACCTTGTGCTTCTGTGTTTCTCAATGTTTCAACAACATAGTTAAGTTCTTTCACATTGGCTACTTTTATTTAACAGCTCTTTGCACACACGACCTTCAGGTCAAAAAGTAAATTCAGTAAATAGCATCACCATAAGGATTGCGTAATAACAGAAACAAAGGAGTGCAGTAAATAACCAATATCCCTGTGTATTTTTAAAAGGAACACTAGAGATTTAACAATACACAAAATAACAGGAGGTTCACAACAATTTAGTGTCCATTCTCTGGATAGGGTCAGGGGGAGGCGCACTGCAGTGGAATAAGTGTCCATCCTGTGGAGAGGGTCGGGTGGTTTAGAGAGATGCAGTGATGGCCTCTCTTAGGTGCAAATACAAGTTCACAGCCTGATACGGATCTGTTGGTGGAGCAAGATGGGACTCAGCCATAAAGATGATACAGAGTTCATAAATATCTGGATTACATGGTACAGCCAGCCGAAAGACACATTCATTTTTGCACAGTTGAATGTGTTCATCTTCAACAGGGGAGAGAAAATCTGTTGTTCGGTAAAGTTCAGGAACAGCATGCATCACATTAGGCCGACCGCTGGGGACGTTCAGGTTTCTTGATGGCCTGATGTTGTGTGCATTCCACACCTGTGCAGTGTCATCCAACTCATCCTGTAGAAAATGTATACATTTAGGAAGAGCTGTGCCAGCAGAACATAAATAAAACACTAAATTACAGCATTCACACATGAGCAACCCCACCCTCTCCCTCCCTCCCTGTCTCTGTTCATCCCTCCCCCCCTTTCTCCCCATCTCTTATCCTCTCTGTTTCTACCCTTCTTTTCCAGCTCTCTCCCCTTCCATCTCTGTTCATTTCCCTTTTCTACCCCTTCTCTTTAGCATTCTTTTTCCTTTCCTCCCGTCTCTGTCTGTCTGTCTTCCCAACACCCCCTTTCCAGTTTCTGTCCTCCCTCCCCTCTCTCTCACTCACATACACATGCGCACAAAATGAAAATAAAACATTATTCATGAACTCACCTGTATGGAGGCCCATACAACAAAACTGCAGGAGACTTTTGTCCAGAAACTCGCCATCAAAATGCCCGTTGTCTCTGAGGTCTGATAACAAGGCTAACCAGAACTCCATGCGCTGGCCACGCAGGAAACCCCACCAATATTAAGTTCTTTGATTGGCGGTGCTGGCCCCCTCCAAGTAACTATCGAGGGTGTCGTCTGGTTGAACAGGGACGAGGAAACGCTGGAAGCCTCTAACATGGCCATTTTCGGTTCCAAGGTCGCCTCGAACAACTCTAGGGCACCCCCCAAAACGCTGTACCGTTTCTATGTAGCACCCTCCAATTACTTTTGGGTCACTACTTGTTGTGTAAGCATTGAGCCAGATTATTTTTCTTGAAAAGCCATCGATACATCCATTCACACAAATACCATATGGCTTCAGTTCATCATATGAGTCCAGGTGCCAGATGAAGTTGAGAAGTTTGAGAAGTAATTCCTCTGTCTGAGACGCCCCGCTTGCCTTAATGACACTCCTCTTGGATCCAGCTCCTTCAAAACCAAACGCACAGACTCTTTTCTCACACGCAGTCCATTTTCTCTGCATTTAGCATACATCCACCTGTACCCGTGAAGCTGCCCAGGGTAATGTAGCTGGTTGCTAATGGATTCAAACAGGATCGCCAGGTCGGAATAGGCTTTGCGTGGCACGAGTCCCCTTGGAATGTACAGCTGCATCCCACTCTAGACTCATCAAACCCGACAAAGAAAACAAATCCTGAGTCACTAAATATTAAGAAGATGATTAAAAGGATTGGTATGTTTGATGTATGGAGGGATTTTCATCCATCCACTAAACAATTGACTTTTTAATCTCACCCTCATTCAGTTTACTCGAGGATCGATTATTTCTTTATGTTCAGAACAGACAGACACAGGGTTTTAGATTGTAGAATTGGTGTTAGCGACATATCAGATCACTCAGGTGTATATGTGAAAATAAATGTAGGTGTCCCACACAAAAACACTATTTGGAGACTCAACACCTCCCTATTAAATGACACCCGATTTGAAGATTACATTAGGAAAGAAATGAAGGAATATACAGACCTTAACGGTAGCACAGTGACGTCACAGAGTATTTTATGGGATGCTGGAAAAGCAGTATTGCGTGGAAAGATTATAAGTTGGGCATCACAAAGGAAAAAAGAAAAACTTAAACACCTTAACGACTTGACAAGTAAATTAGACTCACTGGAACAGAAGCATGTAGAGACTAACGACCCCACCTTATTGGAACAAATAACCGTAGTAAAATCAGAACTAAATAAGAAACTGAACGACCAGGAGGAACTTACACTTAAGTATATCAAACAAACCCACTATGAAAATGGACCCCGTGCTAAAAAACTCTTAGCCTGGAGACTTAAAAAACAACAGTCTGGAAGATCCATATATAAAGTAAAGGACCCGGTCACCAACCAGATGTGTTATAAGCCAGAAGCAATACATAAGTCTTTTGAATCATACTTCAGGAATTTATACACTCAACCCAAATTAGCAGAAGCAGTAACAGTCAATCAGTTTTTTGAAATCCCTAGACCTGCCATCTGTTGTCACAGAACAAAATAAGTGCTTAACTACAGAGATTACAAATGCAGAGGTCGACAAGGCAATTTCTAAACTGAAAACAAGCAAAGCAGCCGGGGGAGATGGACTACCAGCAGAATGGTATAAGACTTTTAGGGACTCTGTGACTCCACTGCTATTTATTAATTTTTTTTAACTATGTCTTAAAAGGTGGCGAGACCCCACCATCTTGGAAACAGGCCATATTATCTGTAATACTGAAATCAGGGAAAGCTAGGACAGATTGCAGCTCATACAGACCTATCTCAGTTTTAAACACTGATTATAAAATTTTCACTTCAATTATTGTCAACACACTAGAAAATATTATCCCTAACCTAATTGACACGGACCAGACAGGTTTTGTTAAAAATAGACAAACACAAGACAATGTTAGGCGAGCTATACATCTGTTCCATATAATGAGCAAAGGAAACACAATGTCCTTAGCAATTAGCTTTGACACAGAAAAAGCTTTTGACTCTGTTCTATGGGAATTTTTATACCTGGTCCTGCAACGTTTTGGCTTTAACAATACAGTTATAAAATGTTTAAAATCTAAATATAATTCACCTGTGGCCCGGATCAGAATAAATGGCAGTCTTTCAGGTACAATCCGTTTGGAGAGGGGTTGCTGACAGGGCTGCCCACTGAGCCCCATCTTGTTTGCTCTATTTATAGAGCTACTTGTTCAAAAGATTAGGGAAGACCCAGAAATCATGGGAATACTATTCAAGGGGAAAGAATATAAGACATGTTTATATGCAGATGACATCCTGGTGACTTTATCCGACCCGGATACCAGTCTCCCTAAATGAATGCCCTCCTTCGACCAATGTGGTTCATATTCGGGATACAAATTGAACATAGAGAAAACTCAAACTCTTACTTTGAATTACATACCTCAAGAAAACATACGTAAGTCCTTTAAATTTAAATGGAAAACCAGAATTTTGAAATACCTAGGTCTTCATATTACCAAGGCCCCCAAGATTTATATAGTGTAAACTACGGTAGCATCACAACCAAAATTAAAAATGATCTGGACAGTTGGACCCCCCTAGTACTTGATTTTTACAACCGAATAGATACTTAAAAAATGGTTATTTTACCACAATTGTTATTTCTACTCCAATCGCTACCTGTAGAAATACCCAATAAGAAATTCAGTGAATGGAATCGGATCATTTCTAGATTCATATGGCAGAACAAGAAACCAAGGGTACGCTACAAAACATTACACTTAACAGGGAGGGATGTCACTCCCATGCTTGGAGGACTACTATAAAGCAGCACAACTGCAGTATATAGTCTACTGGTGCAGGGCGGGTTACGATGCAAAATGGAAGGAGCTAGAATTTGACCAACTAGATATCCCACTTCAATCTCTGCTGGGTGACAAAGCTTTCAAGACTATATACTCTAATAACCTATGTGATGTTATAAAAACTCCCCTAAATATTTGGTACAAAGAGATGAGCAAAGCGCACCTGGAAAAAAAATCTCGGTTATTAAGATGGGTCGAACATGATAGAGTATTCTTGTGTTATTCTTTATCTTGGTTTATATTGTATGATCACTAGTAGCACGTGTAAACTGTTAGAATCCTAGGCTAACATATACGCATCGTATTTCACTTTGTTTTATGGCCTGCCACTGATGTGCTCGTCCTCTCCTTGTACAGGATATGAGCTGTGAAATCGGTCAACTATCGTATAGTCGTTGGTTTGTCTCTCTCTGTTCTCCTCCCTGTTCTTTCCTTATCTTATCCCCTCCCAGTCCTGTGTATAAGAGACCTTCTTCCTCCTTCCCACCTCGCACTCGCACTCCCATTTTACTGTGTTTTGTGCCTCGGAGCTCCGATCCCTTTTTTATTGTTTGTTCATTAAATTACTTATTATCCCAGTATTCCTGCATCGGCATCTTCGCTCTTTTCCACAACAATTTGGCGTCACAAACAGGATTGCTGGAGACCCGTCAGTGGAACTCTGGGACGTTGAGGGCCCGGGACCAGGAACGGAGGAAACTCCTCGTTCCCCCTCTACCTCGAACCAAGCATTCAGAGATGAGAGGATCGGCGTCTAAGAGTGGATCTGATCGGCTTCACGTCTATCCAAGCGAACCTGGAAGGGAAATGCTGATTCAGGCAGGCTGCAGGCTGCAGGCTTCTGCAGGAGGCCAGCGATGCAGAGGACAAGAAGATAAAGCGTGCCTCCCTCACCATGATGAAGCACCTCAGTGACACGGCGAGACGGCCCTACAGGAACAACGACAACTGACGAAGGGCGACTAGCGGAGACAGAGGCGAAAAGGGGGCGTGCCACATCTGCGGCCGAATGGGTCACTGGGCCAGAGAATGCCCTGACAAAGGAAGACACCGCGGGCAGAACCATGCCCACCGCAGCCAAGAGAGTGATCGCGAGGGCCGGAAAAGAGGATCCAACTCAGAGCAGCTGAGGGGGGAGAGTGGAGTGCGGGACACGGCATGGACCCGGCGAGACGGACCCCCGGCCTACAGCGTCTTCGCAGGGAAGTGATGCACACACACACATGCAACACGCTTCTTGCAATGAAGAAATGCTTGCTGTCCCCTCTAACTTCCCTTTCCCCTGCAGACACGTACACTGATTCATATTCTGATGTTGATTATTCGGAAACGTATAGTGATTTACATGTTGATAATGATTTTTCTTCTGACAATGATTTAGGTTCGACTGATTGCTCTCAGCCTGACGGTGAGACATGCATTGACACTGACACAGAGTTCGAGGTTGATTTACGTGACCAAATTTTGAGCACCATTGACAGGTTTAGAGCGTCGTCACGTGCCGCCTCCTCCCACATACACGTTGTATAAAGAAGCTGTTTTTGAGAAACTGCCGCGGGTCACTTTTAGAATTATGGGTAAAAATATCCCGTTCCTAGCCGATAGCGGAGCAACATTGTCGCTCCTTCGTGCAGAAGAACTTCCCCAGTGTAAAAAAAAAAAGTGGGAGATATGTTTATTCTGTCGGAGCAGCTGGAACGAAGAAGAGAGAGCCTCTCACCACTCCACTTACTTGTATTGACTACGGCGACGAGACATGCACATCACAAAACCAAATTAAACACAGCTTTGTATTGTCAGAAGTGTGTCCGATGAATTTGTTGGGAAGAGATTTGCTTCTAGCCATGGGCATGAATCTCATCTCCACCCCCGACGGGTTGATTGTTGCCAGGTCGTTATATTCCTCGACCTTGGCTCAAATTCCTAAGCCTCTCTTGCATGTCTATCAGTGGTTGCTTCCCCTCGAGGCCCCAGAAGAATTGATAGTGGCGGCTAACGATAAGGTGCCAGGTGATGCTCACTTCATGAAAGCTCCCAATTTGCAGTGCAACTCGTGAAAGAAACAGTGTGTTTGAGAGTCAGTTTTTTTTTTTGTTTTTTTTTTCCAAGCGTGAATGATGACCTCTTTGTTTCTACGTTGTTTTGGGGCCCCCAACGATGCGTTGCCTCTGTTTCACTCACACCAGAGCAGAGTGCATTTCTTTTTTTTCTGTCCGTGGGTCTACCCCACACATTTCACTTTCCAAGAGTCCAGGCGATGAGTGGAAGGACCTAGGTCCGTTTTTGACGAAATGCCTGTCGACCAAAGACTGGCACCGAAAGGAGCGGGGACACTTTTTTTGCATGTTTCACTGACACATCGCAGCTGCCCGAGGAACTGAGTGAGGTTCCCTCCTCACTGTGGGCTGCTCACAAATACAATGTGGGACTGATCAAAGGTGCCGAACGCGTGAAGATCACACCCAAAAGTGATATTCGGCCCAACCAGCCGCAATATCCTCTGAAGCCAGAAGCTGTTGAAGGGATCACTCCTGTTTTTGATTCTCTTCTCGAAGCAGGTGTCATTGTCCCATGCCCCGACTCGCCAGTGCGCAGCCCATGTTCCCTGTAAAAAAGGCCAGAGTTCCTCCTCAACGTGATGACTGGAGGTTTGTTCAACATTTGAGAGCAGTTAACGCTGCTGTCCACGCCAGGGCACCGAACGTGCCCAACCCACACACAACTGCCTAGCAGAGCTAGACACAATTTTCTCCCCCCGACCTGACCTGACCTGACGAACCCCTTGCTAATGCTGATTTTGTTTTCTACGCAGATGGTTCAGCATTCCGGGACGACAAAGGCGCCAACAGAGTTGGTTACGCAGTTGTCTCCGACTCGGAGGTCATCTGCTCTGACTCCCTTCCATGTCACCTCTCAGCACAAGGGGCAGAGCTGGTTGCGCTAACTGAAGCGTGTAGATTTGCAGAGGGCAAGTCTGTCACAATCTACACAGACTCCCGTTATGCGTTTGGTGTCGTTCATGACTTTGGGGCACTGTGGAAATGCAGGGACTTCCTCAAGTCAGACGTCTGCCAAAACATTTATTTTCACATTTCGCTAAATTGACGCACGGTTTAGACCATGTGTCAAAAGGGGGGATGTTGGAATTAATTAATCAATTTTGGTTCACTGGAGGGTTTTCAGTCGTAGCACAGAAGCATTGTGAAGCGTGTTTAATCTGCCAGTGGAGTTGTTACAACACCTCAGTTATTGCTTTTGCCACTTCGATCTCCAGCTGTGTACCGGGGAGCCCCTTCACATTTAGGCCATCCATGTTCAGCACAAACTCTTCTCACATTTCTTGCAGAGGAACCTCTTGTCCTGCCACTTTCGAGCGATGTCCGCTCAGAAACTTGTGAGGATGCCTTGCCTTGTCTTGCCATGTGAAAAATGATTTCCGAGTAGGGTTCCAGAGACATTTACAATGAACAATTAGCTTTTCTCCTACAACCAGTGAGCAAATCTCCACCACATCCACACACACACACACGCACGCACGCACGCACGCACGCACGCACGCACGCACACACGCACGCACGCACGCACGCACACACACACACACACACAGGAGCAGCAGCTCTAATTGGCTGAGAGCTAAATATCTTCTTATCTTACTGGGTGTAAATGAATCTGTCCATTTTTTAAATGTCGAAATTTAACATTTGGTTTGTATTTTTTCAGATATTATTTCTATCAAATTCATTTGAATCAACAGAAGAAGAAAATCAGTGTGTAGTTCAAACTTTGTGCGTCTTTGTGTTCAGTTTTTCTGCTGTAGTTGTGCTTTTCTTTTCATTCCAGATGAATTCCACTCAATTTCCTTTTCAAACCTTGTAGGTGTTGAGTGAGCTGCAGCGCCCCCTGGCTACAAGTTTCATACTGTGACTCTGCCGACCGAGGTAAAAAACCAACAAACTCTGACACTTTGCTGAGGACCTCCTGGAGGAGCTGAAGATGCAGAACCTTCTCAGGCCTCTCTGAGGAGGAACTTGCGGCTGTCGGTCCTCTGCTGCCCCCTGCTGGTCACACAGGCCTCTTACACCTCCGTTTGTCTGTTCAGCACATATTAAATTTTTTAATGGCTCTATAAACGTCACTGATGAGACGATTTTATGATTCCTGCAGTAAATTTTTTTTAATTCCAAATCTGTAAAAACCTTCTGATCAATGAAGACAGAGTTGATTAAAATGATTTCAAAATTGACCCGTTTGAGAAAAGCTGCACTGTGGCATTGTTTGCATGTTGTTTTAGCTCTCAGTGGCTTCATTTCGCATTTTTCTTAAAAGCTTCGTTTAGTGGTCCATTGTGGTCAATGGGACACTGAACATCCGCTTTGTGTGCCCGAGTTGTAAGAGGATCAGGTGCGGACATTTTAGCATTTAAATTATTATGGCTTTTTAGCATAGGTAGGTAGTACCTCACCTGTCCGTTCTTTTTACAGTGCTTCCTGAACACCTCACTGGCACACTACAGCCGCCTGCTAGCACAAAGCTGCGCAGAGCCTCCTCGTTGTTCTCCTCACCTGGAGGACGCTTGGTGATCAAGACCTGTGGCCCAAAACTCGGTCCTATAAGATAAGTGCAGGAACAATGCCGCTTCGCCCGCACTTGATTGTGCTAGCCGCCCCGTACAGACGGTGGACGGTGCATGTTGCTTCCGTCCCGCCTTGGTTTTACTTGTTGTTTTTCCGTTCTCGTTGTGTTTTTCTTCGTTTGCTTACGTCGCCACTGCTGACCCTCAGACAGCAGACGTTACACTATCAAGTCGCCGGTCCAGCTACAGTGGTGTGCGTGCGTGTATGCGTGTGCGTGGTTGGTGGGAACTTGGTTGGTGTGTGTGTGTGTGTGTGTGTAATTGCATTGTTTGTTTGTTTTTCTTGCTATTTCAGTACATTTGACAGATTTTAGGGAACTTTTAGTAACCAACTGTTTATCGTTTCTTTTGTAGTCGCTGAGAGCTGCTGGTGGTGGCGGTGTCCCGGGTGGTGGGCCCCTTCCAGTGCTGTGACCCGGGATTGTGGTTGTTTTCTTCTTTTTTTTTGCACTTCACTTTCTTTGCAGGTGTGTCACGTGTGAGTGGGGTGTTCCTTGTTTTCTTTGGTTCCTACCCCGTTTGGCCCCCTCATCGGTAAGCCTCAGTTTCTACACTAAGAATAAGGAGCTCAGTAGCTCCATTTTAAGTGTTGGTCTGTTTGTTCCTTTTATTTTTAAATGTTGAATAAAAGTTGGTTTGATATTTTAAACATTCTGAACCACGTCTCCTACTCCTTCCTCGTAGAACTTACCTGTGTGCCTAATTATTACTTTTGTGTTTAGTAGAACTCCCTGGGTGAAATTCCCAGGGTGGCGTTGTCGGTTCCTTTTCATTTTGTTAAATTCCCAATATTAAATCTTGCTTTATCAGATAGCCATAACCACTCTCATCGCCACAGGATATTTGAGTCAACTGAGTCAAACTGTCGTGTCTACTTCCCAGTCTCAATAAACATGTTCACTACTGTGGCATATCGGACTTTCCCGCCGCGAGTCGCGCGTCAACATACTGCTGTGAAAGAGGGGTGACGTCACAGAACGCGAGGTGCATTTAGGTGCTGCTGCGTAAAACTAAAAGATTTTCCTGGGCAAATATTCATTTGACAGACGTAAACGAAGTGAAATATGACTTCAATTTAAGTTTGTTTTAGTTTGTTTTTATAAACACACAAAAAAGTTTGAGTTAGTTATCGTTTTTGAAAAAAGTTCTTGACTTCTACTTTAGAGATATTGATGACGAGTTGTTGTATATAAACGGTGTGACTATGTGGTTCGGCAAGCGGTGGTGCTGTCTGTACATAGCTTAGCAAACGGCTAGCGCTAGCACCCCCTTTCAATGCCAGAGTGAAAAGATCCACACGGAGTGTTATGACCCACGGGTGGGTCTAGGTGCCTCTATCTTTGTGTCTGTGTGTGTGTCTGACAGTGGATGACGCCTTGCAGGTGCGGTCCTGGATGTCGGCTGCTGATTGGACGCGCCACGGCTGAGAAGGAGGAGCAGTCGAGCCAGCCTGACGTCGTCCCTCCTCCGCTCCCAACTCTGCAGTTAGTCACTTCTGAAATTGTGTTAGAGCACGCAGCCGTAGGTAGTGATGGCCGATCGAGGCTTTGTTGAAGCTTCGACACTTGTTTCAAAAAATGGTTCATTACTCGAGGCTTCAATGACACAGTGCTCGAGGAGGTCATCTAGTGCTCAATAAAATGAAGTGCAATGGAAACGTGTTCATTGTTTCATAGATTGTTTGGGATTTGATTCGCCATGCATTTTTGTTGGACAACACTACATGCTTGTATGGTTCAATGCTGACACAATAAAATAAAAATGAAAAATAAAGACAATGTCTCTTTTTTGGCACGACTGATTGTAGTAGACTATAGCTCTTAGCCTGACAGTTTGTGCAATGAATTATATTATATCCTAAAACAAGACTAAATAGCCCATAGTTTAAAAATATGTTCAATAGTAAGTGTTCAGTGGGTCAGATGTCAAATGTGATCTATTTAAAATGTAGAATAGATGAGCTAAATAACACATATATAATACACATTGATGGGAATTGAACCGTCGCCTCAGTCTTGCAAGTCCAAGATTGTCATAATCTACCACAAACCCAAATCACACTCCCTTTTTTCATCTAAGCTGTTTGAGTAGCGTTAGCACACCGTGATTCCTCATCAACTACAGGCCTACACTTCAAATAATTATGAGAAAATCCAACGTAAAGAGAGCACTTCCATTAGGAAATAGTCAACATGAAATTTTGTCCTCTACTGACACCTGCTGGTCAAATTGAATAGTTGCAAATATTGTGAACAAGTTGTCATCTAATTCTAATCCTAAACAATATGGCCATTCGAAGTGAAGTATTAAGACAATTAATCAGGTTTGTACTGCTTGATTGAACACATTCATCCCGTTCCAGTGCACTAAAACCCACTTCCCTTCAGGACCGTGTCAGCGAAGCCAAAACTTCCTTGAGTGACGCTGTTTCCCAGCATGCAATGCGAGCTAGCGATTCACAATACTATTTCATCACAAACATGGATGTAAAAAATAAAAAGGGAAAAAGGGAAAAATGAAACTTCAGGAACACCAACCATTGCAATACAAGCAGAACTGGGCCGAAGTTTTATATTATGTACACCATAATACAGCCTTCTGGTGGACAAGCCATACTATTTAAGCCGTGTCCTCCTATGGCACTTCCGTGGGTGGAAGCGCATGGAAGAGGTCACGTGCTGGTTGTGCGTCACCCCTCGGGGCCCTTGCAGGTGATCTGCATAGCGTCTGATTCAGGTGAGTAAGTTTGCTGGCGAAAATAATGCACTACATGTCGATGTCACACTTTTTTTTTGTTTTGTATGAGCATTTAAAAAAAAACAACAACATACTAATAATATGGATATTGACCATGTATGTTTTGGAGTTCAATGACAGAGGTTAATTAATATATATATAGTCAGCTGCTTTCGGTTGAGATATTAAATCTATTGTGATATGGAACGATAGTTCATAATGTACGTGTTACTTGCTTTGCAGATAAGCTGTACCCTATTTCTTGTGCTCCTGGTTATTTTAAAAGGCAGACAAGAACGTTGTTTGCTGTTGGAGGGCTACAACAACACTTCGATGCTACGCTTTGTGCCGTTGCTACGGACCCCAAACTCTCGTTCTTGTTGGATTCGGGTTCGGAGCAGACTGGTGGGAGAGTTTGTGTACAGGTTTTGCAAAGGAACGGTGTTTTCAGTTATACACACGCTCATTAAAGTGCCGACCATGGAGGAAGCTGGTGCCGCTGCACGCCGTTTCCAGCAGAATAACAGCGAAATTACCAAAATAAAAACAAATCAGAAAAACATCTCTTTGCTGTGCTTTTATTTACAAAGTTAAAATTCTTCTAACTTACAAAAAATGTGAACGAAAAGGTAGAAATATAAATACGAAGGAATACGTATTTGTTCAGGGGTGCGCAAAGCCGGAGCCCTGCATTTGCTGCGCTACCCTTTTTAAAAAGGTCTCCGTTGCGCGTTATTTTAATATGTCCATCTCTTTTAGAAGAGAAAGCATCGCCCCGGTCTCATCCTCTCTCCAAAAGTCAACATTCTTATTCGCGTTTGCCAGGTTGTTTCGCGCCGTCTGTTTTGTTAGACGACGTAGTTGTGCGGTCATGAGTCGCGAGAGCGAGGCGTGGCGCATGCGCACTCGCATTGTCCAGTTAATAGTCCGATTAAGGCGTATACATGGCAGAGAAATTCGAATTCCAATCGCATTATCTGGGTGTCTCAATCGGAGTTCTCCGATTCCAATCGGAGTTCTCAAACTCCAATCATAATCGGAGTAAGGTGTTTACATGCACGTGAGTTCTCCGATCATAATCGGACTAAGGCAATAATTCGATTTTCTCTAGTGCCATGTAAACGCACTGAATGTAGTGGTTCAGACCAGACGCGAACAGGCGCGCGGCTCGTGCCATTCATTTCAATGGAAGCGGAAGCGCCGCGAAGCGGAGCGCCGACGGATTTCGCGAGCGAGGCTCCAACTGGTTCACACCAGACACGAACAGCTCCGCGACGGTCGACAAGCGCTTCTGCTCAGCTGCAGTCTTTTTTCCTTTAAAAAAATAAAAAAAAAAAAAATCATTTTCATCATCGCCCCCCCTCGCCCCGTAGCCAGCCCGCTCCGTAGCTTACTTTTGTGTGTGTGTGTGTGTGTGTGTGTGTGTGTGTGTGTGTTTAATCTCTCTCGCACTCTGATACAATGTACTGACAAATATAACATACAATTATGATATATGATCGAATTTGTCATTCGGTTTTTATTTTGAAATTAGTTTATTTTGAAAATTACGTTACATTGCTCGGAAAAATGTGTCGCCTGAGCCTCCGCCCCCTCCGTGCCCATTGGCGGAGGGAGGGCTCATTGAAAAAAAAAAAAAAAAATCGGCGTTCCTTCGGCGCGCCTGGGAAACTCTGAAATTATGAATAACTTAAGCTCGTTTTTGTCCCATTTGCCTGCATCAGCCCGTCATGATATTGTTAAATTAATTGAGAGCCACCCACTATTGTTTTCTGACCACCCCCGCCGTACGTCAGTTTTGCACCATGACAGAAGTAGAGGGACATGCCACAAGTAAGCAGCACGCACATAGAGTCAATATTGGGAAGTTAAGAAAGAAGCTTTGGTTCTCCTTCTGACAGTGCCCATCTTGATGATAATTTGGGGTTAGGTTTTTACAGACTATAATGCCCTCGTAGATGCGGTGGTCTCTGCTCCTCCAAGACTTCAATGTCCAGATTTGCCACAGGAAGGGGGGTTGATAATGTGTTGGCAGATGCGTTATCACGTGTACATGTGGACTAGCTGCGGAATTCTTATTTCGGGCGAACTGAGGTTTTTCTTGTTTAGTTTTATTTGTAGGTATGTTAATAGGGTTTAGTTCTTAAGAGAGGGGGTGTTATGACCCACAGGTGGGTCTAGGTGCCTCTATGTTTTTTTTTTTTTTTGTGTGTGTGTGTGTGTGTGTGTGTGTGTGTGTGTGTGTGTGTGTGTGTGTGTGTGTGTGTGTGTGTGTGTGTGTGTGTGTGTGTGTGTGTGAGAGAGAGAGAGAGAGAGTGGATGACGCCTTGCAGGTGCGGTCCTGGATGTCGGCTGCTGATTGGACGCGCCGCGGCTGAGAAGGAGGAGCAGTCGAGCCAGCCTGACGGTCATCCCTCCTCCGCTCCCAAGTCTGCAGTTAGTCACTTCTGAAATGGCGTTAGAGCACGCAGCCGTAGGGGTGGGCTGCCATTTTCTTTGTCCCCTCTTTTCTCCTGTTTATTAAGTATGTAGGGAGGTTTGCCTTTCTGTATTTGGGTTCTCTTTCTTTCTTTAGTTAGTTCTTTAGGCGAGCTAGTTGGAGTTTGGTTTATTATTTTGGCCTGGGCCCACCCTGAAGCCTTTGCTGCCCACCGGTTAAGTTGTTTTGTTTATTTAATTTACTGATTAATAAAATGTTTTTTGTTGAAACTGCCAACTGCAGTGAAAAATTAATGAGGCTTGGGAGTGGGGGAAGGTGTCCCACACGTTGCGTCTCGGTCCCCCTCGACGGGATGTAACACAGAGTGTTCGCCGTGACAGCAGGTTGAGCTCCTACCGTGTTAGAGGTGACGTCGTCACATTAGCCTGTTCCATCCCTGCTAAATTCTTTAAAGAACTACCGTAAGTAAACTTTTAAATTATAATACGCTCTACACTAATTGTAATTTCCTGCCCGTGGTTCTATATTGCAACAGTTGACGGCTGATATCAGCAGATAAGCAGCAACAATCTGGGCATAATTAGCCCATAAGTGTTGTACACCAGTGTGACACCAAATGTTTGTTGCTGACAGCAGTGAAGAAATGACACTCTAGTGGTTCTGCACATTAGTATAAATAGAGTGATTCTCTATCATTACATCACAGGACGGCGGCACTCTGACAGATTCCATGAACCTGGACACTGATGATCCAGACTCCGGTCCAGATGACACAACAGGCCACAGTGGAAACGGGTCAGAGCATGGACTGGCTGCTGAAAGGATACAGGTAGGTGGCGCTGTCATCCCAAGTTGTGTGGTGTGGAGGATCAGGGCCAAAGTTCCAGATGCTCACAGATGTGACTCTGGATTCAGGAGGAGTGTTTGAAGGCTGGACTCCCAACAGTGACTGGCTGCTGAGGACCTCTCAATCACAATCAGGTTTTTTAGTGGCTGTGAGATTGAAAATGAGTGAACATCATTAAATAAAGAGATCCTGCAGGGTCCCAATTTGACAAGTACACTGCTAGGTGTGCTGCTTCGTTTTCGCCAAGGCCCTGTAGCATTCATGACTGACATTGAGGGAACGTTTCATCAAGTAAGAGTTTCCAACCAGGATGTAAACTTCTTACGCTTCCTCTGGTGGCCAGATGGGGACATTACAAAGGACCGACAAGAGCACAGGATGCTGGTCCACATCTTTGGGGCAGTGTCATCCCCAAGCTGTGCTTCATTCGACGACAATCAGCATGACTTCCCAGCTGAGGTTATAAACACTGTTGGTCAAAATTTCTACATGGATGATTGTCTAAAGGCCGTCAGCACGGTGTACCAGCAGCTAACAGACCTGTGCGGTAGAGGTGGATTTAAGCTCAATAAGTGGGTGAGCAATCATCGCTCGGTGCTGGCCGCCATTCCTGAAGAGCAGAGAGCTAAAGAGGTAAAAACACTTAACCTTGACAGAGACCAGCTCCCTATGGAAAGGGCCCTTGGAGCTCAGTGGGATGTACAGCAAGATACATTCACATTCAGCATCAGAACCAAGCTGGGATGGGATGAGGAAATCCCTCAGGTCATGGTACATCCCATATATAGTTTTTCAAGCGCCAAACTACAACAAAGGAACTCATCTATAACAAATCTACAACCTTGTAAGGGTAAAACCTACTTGTTTTAATTCTGATTAATAAACTAAAGCTTATTCGATTATCATTATGTTGTTTTTTTAAAACGCACAAACAAAACAAAAAAAAGTGGAGGGAGAGTAGTCTGAATCGGGTTCTGGAGCATTGCTCTATCTCATCGCTCTACCTCATCCACCGCACTCATTAGCGTCACATCCAAATGTAGTGCATAATTTCCGGTAACAAACTTCTCCTGTTACGACTGCACACGTTGACCCATGTTTTCTATTCACCCGCTCACCCGTATCAGGTGGTACCCTGCAAGGGTAACCATTGGCTTTTGTCTTAGACCTTCCCCGAGGTGGTGGCGGCTCCCACCCACTGAAGTGCTATAGGAAGACACGGATTAAATAGCTTGTCCACTAGAAGGCTGTATTATGGTGTACATAATATAAAACTTCGGCCCAGTTCTGCTTGTATTGCAATGGTCGGTGTCGCTGAAGTTTCATTTTTCGTCCCTTTTTATTTTTTACATTCACGTTTGTGATGGAATAGCATTGTGAATCGCTAGCTCGCATTGCATGCTGGGAAACAGCGTCACTCAAGGAAGTTTTGGCTTTGCTGACACGGTCCTGAAGGGAAGTGGGTTTTAGTGCACTGGAACGGGATGAATGTATTCAATCAAGCAGTACAAACCTGATTAATTGTCTTAATACTTCACTTCAAATGGCCATATTGTTTAGGATTAGAATTAGATGACAACTTGTTCACAATATTTGCAACTATTCAATTTGACCAGCAGGTGTCAGTAGAAGACGAAATTTCATGTTGACTATTTCCTAATGGAAGTGCTCTCTTTACGTTGGATTTTTCTCATAATTATTTGAAGTGTAGGCCTGTATCTGCACACAATTTGGAATTCGTCCCAGCGCCCTGAGCTGTAAATTTGGACGGTGTAAAATGAAAATGGCCATCTGCAGCAGAATGAAAGTGAGATTGCATTGTCCAGGTAGGAGGACAGCAGTCAGTCATGTTTCACCTCCAGTCAACACGCAGTGGTTCACATGAAGGTCCAAGAGGCCTACAGACCTACACTGAGTCTGGACGTGGCAGTACAGTTGGATCATTGTCTTTGTTGTGTTGTTTGGTCATTGTGATCCAATGTAATGAGAGAGAAGGACGAGTGCAGTTATATTGGAGGGAGTTATTTAGAGTGTAATAGAAGTTATATTGCAGAGTCTGTTTTTATGAAATGTTCTATCACCTGGCATCCATCCATCCATCCATCCATCCATCCATCCATCCATCTTCTACTGCCGTATCCGGAGTCAGGTCTCGGGGGCAGCAGCCTCAGCACAGACCCCCAGACTTCCCTGGACCCAGTCACCTCCTCCAGCTCCTCCAGTGGGACCCCAAGGCTTCCCAGTCCAGCCCAGAGACCTGGTCAGCACCACTCTGACTCCCTGACTCCCTGCTGCTCAGGTGAGGCTTCAAAGATCTGGCTGCACCTGATTGGACGGTCGTGGAGGATCTCCTTGGTCTTCTTGGTCTCCAGCTGTTTGACCTCATGCTCTCTGTTGACCTCCTCTTCTTCATCTTCAGTCACACGTTCACATCTCCTCTCCAGACTGATCTTCTGCTGCTGTAGAAGCTCCTGCAGACCACCAACCTCTGGAGCTGAGAGAAGGTTGGAGAAGAAAACATCAGTGTGACAGTGTGAGCATCATTTTCTGTCCACGACTTGAAGCTGAAAGCATCCAAACTCCATTTTTCAGCTGCTGTTGTCTGACTGTTTGCTCTAAATGTCCTCCAGTGGATCTTCTGACTGGAGGTCCTGACCACGGTTATAATAGTTAACGAAAACGAACAAAATAACGAAAACTTCAATTGAAAAAAACAATTGTCACGTTCCCAGGGGTTAGGATTTTGGTACCTGCCTCGTTGGGGTTTTGAAGCGAGCAGAGCTGAGACCATAAGGGTGACGTAGCAACGTTCAGGACACTGATTGGCCAAAGGCAGTCTTTCACGAAAGACCAAAACCGCCATTTTTAAATGCCTCGCGTGTGGATTTTTACATTAACACGTATTAAGAACTGAAAAGCTTATGAAACTGTACCATGGGTGAACAAAGAACTACAGACGTTTCTGTTCTCTGTGGCCGAAGAAAAAGCACAATGCAGACAGTTGTGCAGAAAGTTTAGTGTTAGCTAAAATATCGGGCACACAGACGTACTTATTATGTATACATTTCTTTCCATTGTAACAGGTCACTACAAGATCTGCAATCCATTACCTAGAATTGGTTTTCCTTAAACTGATGTACAGGATTACTGATCTGACTTTGATGGGCAAATTTGACAACAGAATACAATTATGAAGCACTAAAACACAGGACCACAAAACAATTAAATGCATGATGAAATAATGATATGCTTTGTTAAATGAAATAGAATGGCATTTTCAACTAAGTAATAAAATAGTCGGTGGTGCAGTGGTTAGCGCTGCCGCCTCACAGCAAGAAGGTCGTGGGTTCAATTCCGGGGCCTGGACCTGGGACCTTTCTGTGTGGAGTTTGCATGTTCTCCCTGTGTCTGCGTGGGTTCTCTCCGGGTTCTCCGGCTTCCTCCCACACTCCAAAAACATGCACGTGAGGTCAATTGAACGTTCTAAATTGTCCGTAGGTGTGCATGTGAGTGTGAATGGTTGTTTGTCTCTATGTGGCCCTGCGATGAACTGGCGACTTGTCCAGGGTGTCACCCTGCCTTCGCCCTAAGACAGCTGGGATAGGCTCCAGCAGACCCCCGTGACCCTGAATAGGAATAAGCGGGTATAGAAGATGAATGAATGAAATCTTTATTGAATGAATGACACATTTTATTTCACTCGTGGTTTATGTAATTATTATTTTTTGCTCCATAGCTTTCATGATTCAGCATTACATGTTAAGCGTGATGAATTGCATGAAAAGAGAGAGCACTCGCTGATAAATTAACATGGTGTGCTGTTTAATTCCACGAGGACGACAAAATATTTGCAAATTTGTGTTAGCTACACACATCGACAGGTGCAAGAGAAAGGGAGGAACTTTCAGGGAGGAACTTTCAAGATCGTTGAGTTTTTATTTTAAATTTGTTTTAGTTCTGATGAAATAAATAGACCAATCATTTCATTACTTTGTCTGCTTTCCAAAGAGAGTTGCTTCAAAGAATTATCATTTATTATTCAGTGGCACATTGCTCACTTGTTTAATACACAAATAATAGTATATTATTATAATAATACTATTTTATTAATATAATAATAATAATAATAATAATAATAATAATAATAATAATAATAATAATAATAACAACAATAATAATGATAATCATCATCATCATCATCATCATTATTATTTCTAAAATTTCCAAACAACAATCGTCAGTTATTCCGTAAAAAATACATTGATTTCCATGTTGAATTTTGTACGGTCCGTGAGCGCGCACGTCTGTCAGTGATGGTCTCCACACTGACACAACTGCGCATGCTCTATTATCCCATCAATGCGGAAGTCAAAACGTTTTTGGGAGTCATGCGGTGGGTGAGCAACTTCATTGAAAGGAATGGGAGGCCATCTTGGACTCTGGGGGCTTGCCGCACTGTCACGCAGGTTGTGACGTTGCGGGCCGGCGACGCACAGGTATGACGTGAATGATTGACAGCTACCATTCGTTCCCGTTAGCAAGAGGATTAAAAACAAACAGACACCATAATGGCATCAAAAAGGAGTTATCCCAGCGGTGCGGACAAACGGAAGGAAAAGAAAACTGATCAAGAAAAACTTGCAAAGGGGAAAGGTAAGTTATTTGTTTGTGATGTGGGCTGGAGAGGTGGAGGTGAAACGCTGTTGTCCCCCCTCCCCCCAAGTTTGTTTATTTGTCCTGTTAGCCAGCTAGCTAGCGTCGGATAAATGTTAGCTGGCTGGCTAATATTTGTTCGTCATGAATCAGCGTTTTTTTTTGTTTTATGAAAGTTGACCATATCCTGCCATGTTGGCCTATCCTGCCATGGGAATGACTGATTGACTCCACACCCGTTTATTCACATTCTAACAGGGAGGGAGGGAGAGAGGGCATGTTGTAGTTGTTGTTGTTGTCAGTCCCCTGTTATTGTTCAGTGGAAGTTGTCTCTCACATATTTGACTCTTAATGTTATTTTAGCCTTAACTTAGGATGAATTTACTAAGCTTAGTTTGTATTTTGTAGGCCCTACATTAGAAATGTGCTACTGTTTTATAATTCAAAGAAATATTTTATGGAAATACTTTATTTGGCATGGTGTTGACTATTTTAGACTGTTGTGGCAGTGGGTCATTTATCTTAGTTTTTATTACTTTAACTAGTACAGTGTGTAAAGTAATGCCAAAAACTCTTAAAAATGACAGTTTTGTAATTGGGTAAAAGCTTTAAAGGGACACTGCAACCATAATGTTTAATTTAAAAACAAATGAATTTTTAATTTTCCTATATTACTGCAACATCACTGTAATAATAAAATAGGAAAATGCGCTTCTGATCTGTTTTGCTTGATGATCTAATGAGCTTTGTCTCTGCAGGAGCAATTCTAAAATATGTTGGCGCTCCAGACATTGAGCCAGAGGGATCTCCCGAACATCCTGACCAGGAAGCTCCAGGACCAACACGTTCCTCAGAACCTCCTTCTGTCCAGGTGAATAATGTGTGTTATTCTTAGTAGCTAAGCTGATAAGTGTGGGACGAAACTAAGGCAATTAAGCATTATTTTGATTGTTGGTTTGCGTTTTAGTGTTGCACTTGTTGGTTTGTTGGATTTTCTTATTTAAAGTAAGCATTTTTTTTTTTATGAATACTCAGTCTGTTGTATTTATTGACATATAGAGGATTCTTTTCCTAGTATTATAGTGTTTGTTTGTTTTTAAATCAGTTTAACTTGCCTGAGTTGCTCAACTGAAGATGTTTAATTTTACCTGTTGCCTGTTTTGCTTACTAGGTGTAATAGATTGTGGAATCTTAGTAGACCTTAGTAGATGCACGCTGCTGAGAGTGGCAGCAATCAGCTCTGATGACCGTGGTGCTTGTAAATAAGGCAAATGCGCCATCTAGTGGGATGCAGCATGTTTATTCGTGTTGGAGCAATGACAAGTACTACTAACAAAACAAAAGATGCACAGGGTAAAAAAAAAATAATCATAAAGTCAAGCCCAACAAAGATAACAGATGGGCATAACTGTAACATTACATAGTAATGATTACTAGTACTACCAAAATTTCTATATTTTACTTTTCAACTCCAACTTGAACTATTCATCCCCTTTTTTCAGCAGCCATTAAGACAAAAGGATGACACTTATGCATTGCATCAAACTGTGATGCACAAAATCAATTAAATTAAATCAAAACAATAAATAAAGTGTGCATTAAACAGGGGGCAGTGCAATACAGTACAGGACTCAACTGATATAGTGCAGTTAGGCAGTATAGCCTATAACAGCTGTTTAGCATCCATAGTAATCCACAGTCAGTGCCATAATCATCCAGTCAGTGTCATATTCCTCCATAGTCAGTATAATATATATGATATCGCGCAGACCCTCGTCCTCCACCACATTAATTGGCCTGCAAGCCGTAGCCACACCCATTTAGCCCCCGCTGTTGAAAGTTGGCGTGTGGTGGACGCGGCCAGTGGTCTCCGTGCCACACCATCCAACGTGGTTTGCTTTACCTCAGAAGGGGGCGGAGGGCTCTCCGCGTCAGCTGTATGCTTCGCAGACAAGTGAAACGTAAGACTGCTCGTACTCCGGTGGAAACTAAATACAGCTTTACAGTAAATGCATATCACTTTTGTCCTGTCAAGACTGCCATCTGGCAGGGTTTTGAAGTGGAACTTTCCATTTACAATTGACGCCTTATCCATGTTAGTCCTTCCTAGTGCTCATCTACGCTCAGTGTCTTTTTCTTTTTTTTTGTTGTGCTTACAAGCCGGCTGCAAGCGTATGACTGTGTGCTGTGAGTCAATTCATTTCCCGTTTCCACAATCTACGGAGCGGCCAAAGGTTCAAAAAGCACCGTGTGCGTTAATCGCGCGATGAAAAAAATTGTCGCCGATAAAGCGACGTTGACACCCTTACTTTTTATATGAAGAAACCGATCAAATTTTTCCAACCAATTGTTCACCACTTCTTTGAACTTGTGGATGAATGCTGTGCATCCCACATGGAACGCCAACCTTCCTCTGATATTTTCATGCTTAGTTTTTTCTGCCATTTGGCTTTGATGTATCCTGCGTTTGTTGCTGTTCTGTTTCTGAAGGCCCTGATAGATTTTAGAAATGATTTTTCTCTTCATCTTTTTACAGGCTGCGATCAGAATATCTATCACTATATTGCCCTCTCCAGATGATGTTGGTTTGATTCTTTTATCATAGTAATCTCTTAATTGCATGTATCGAAAGAAATCTTTGTTTCCTCGTCCAAATTCCTTTTTCAACTCTCCAAAACTTTTTAAAACCCTTGTGAACGAGTGTGCATACTGCAGTTATACTCCTATCCCACCATCGTCTGTACTCAATGTCTGTGGTTCCTGGTTGAAATCTGGGATCAAGAGAAGGCCACATTAGTAGTTTCCCTCCATATGGTTTTCTTTTACCATCTTACTCCAGATAGTCGGTGTGTGCTTAATAATTTAATTTTGGCTTTGTTGAGCTGATTTAGTTCTTATGTCTCCTACTAATGCCAGTGTGAGAGTCGTTTCTCTGCCGGCCTCTATCTATTTCCATCGTGCCTGATATTGAGGGCAGCATGTACACATGTAACTTGTTGCCTGTGTATTTACCATAGGTTTCTATTATCAACATGAAATGAGGTAATGTTCTGTCCGGGTCTTGGAGAACCAAAATAATATCATCAGCAAAAAGCCCTGTTAGATGTCCCTGCTCTCCTATATGTATTCCTTTTAGATTGTTACTTTGTCTGATCATTTGTGCCAGCAGCTCAATGAACATAGCAAACAATGTAGCGCTAAGGCAACATCCTTGACGAGTACCATTAATCTTTATCCTTGCCGTAGGTTCTTGGTAGAGACCTTGAATACACTGTATTAACTTTTCTTGGAACCCCAGTTTCCCAAGAACTTGATACAGAAATCTCCAATTCACACAGCCAAGGCTCACCAGTAACAGCTCGCAGGCCCTGCTTTTGGATCTGATCTATTATGTATAGGACCCGTCTAATGTCTTCTTGAGTCTGCCTACCTGTTAAAAAAGCTGACTGATTGGAAGTCCATCTCGTCCCCTTAAATTTCAAAGCGTAACGAACCTGTGTAGCCCGAGGAATTTTATTATAGTTTATTTCCTAGGGTGCAACTCCCCAGGTGGCGTTGTCAGGCAACCCCCCCTCCTCCCATTTTCCTTTATACCCACCATCAGAATTGTCTCCACCTCCGCCAGACCCTCCCCCTTGCCGTAGGTTCTTGGTAGAGACCTTGAATACACTGTATTAACTTTTCTTGGAACCCTAATTTCCCAAGAACTTGATACAGAAATCTCCAATTCACAGAGTCAAGGCTCACCAGTAACAACTTTTGGAGCTGATCTATTATGTATAGGACAGTCCTAGGGCTGGACGATATAGAAAAAATGCATATCGATATAAAAAAAAGTCATATTGATCGATATCGATAATTATCAAAAAAAATTTAAAACATATTTTAATTGCAGCGCTGGATGTTTTATACTATTACTTCATGACAGACTTTTAATAAAGAACACACGAGCACTGAATTCAAATTCAAACTTTTATTCAACCACCTTTTTTAAACACAACTGAATTGTTTGTTTGTTTTTATTATTATTATTATTATTATTATTATTATTATTATTATTATTATTATTATTATTATTTATTTATTTATTTATTTATTTAAAAAAATAGGCTGAGATAGGGCTCAAACGTGCGACTCGACCAGAGGTCTGAAGTTGTGGCAGTTAACAGCTCGTTTTGCACTGATTCCCTGCACTCGTTGTACAGACGAGGAAGAGCTGTGTTTGAAAAATACTTGCAGTCTGGAACTTCATATCGCGGGTCAAGAGTGGCGAGAAGCTGTTTGAAGCCAAGCTTTTCAACGGTGGTTATTGGCAGCATATCCCTCGCTATGAAGCATGTTACTACATGGGTGATGTCCTTATGGCGCTTGGACGCTTTGTCGTATTTACTGCAAGAAGTCCAGTTTGGTCTGCTTTACTTGCTTGGTGCTGGCGCTGGCAGCGGATTCCTCCGACAACGTGGAGCCGCTGGGTCTGCGTTTGCGATTGGTTGGAGGAAGAAATGACCGTAATATTAAGCTACATGATTGGCTATGATGAAAAAGGAAGTGAAACTTTTTCTATCAAACTTTTTATCCACCCCTTTTTTTCCTATCGCAGCACACGTCTATCGATCGATATATATCGTTATCGAATTATCGTCCAGCCCTAGACGGTCCCGTCTAATGTTATCTTGAGTCTGCCTACCTGTTATAAAACCTGACTGATCCTCATCTATCAAGTCCGGCATAAAACTTTCAAGTCTTTTTGAGATGATTGAAGTAAAGATCTTCTAGTCAACATTTAAGATTGAAATGGGCCTATACGATTCACAAAGTTCCTTATTTTTCCCTTCTTTTGGAATAACTGGAATGACAGCCTCTTTCCATGAGGGAGGCCGTTTGCCCTCTGTCAGAGTCAGATTAAAAGAATTTAGGAGTATCGGGTTAATTCTTCTCCAAATGTTTTATACCACTCACTAGGAAACCCATCACTACCTGGCGCTTTGGTTGATTTTAAGCCTGCTAATGGCAGCATCTATTTCTTTTTTGGTTATACTGGAAATGAGTTTTCTATTTTGCTCATCTCCAATGGCTGGTAGGTCCAATGAGTCAAGGAATTCTTTCATCTCACAATCTTCTTTAGCTGTGGGTTGGGTATATAGATTTTCATAGTAATCTTTAAAAACCCTCTCTATTTCTTCAGGTTCAAGTAGTAGCTGTTTCGTTAATGGGTCTCTAATTTTACATATTGCATGAGAAGCTTGCTGGGCCTTTATTCCTCTTGCTTAATATTTGGTTGATTTGCAGCCTGATTCATAGTGGGTCTGTTTAATGAATTTCAGCTTTTTTTCAACATCTAGCCTCAAGACATCGTCTATTTCCCTTCTGACACCGATTATTTGTTGTAACACTGTATCGTCCTCATTGCTTTTGTGTTGCTGTTCCAGAGTTGTTCATTGGTTTACCAGCTTCTTGTAACCTTCTTCTCTATGTGGCAGGTGGGTTTGCCCCCACCTTCGCGTCATCAATCATACCTGCGCCGGAGTGCAATCTTTGCGTCCCTCAGTGCGTTTACATGGTACTAGAGAAATTTGAATTATTGCCTTAGTCCGATTATGATCGGAATTTGTAATCGGAGAACTCCGATTGAGACACCCAGATAATGCGATTGGAATTCTAATTTCTCGGCCATGTATACACCTTAGTCGGACTATTAACTGGACAACGCAAGTGCACACGCGCCACCGCACAACTACGTCGTCTAACAAAACAGACGGCGCGAAACAACCAGCAAACGCGAATAAGAATGTTGACATTTGGAGAGAGGATGAGACCGGGGCGATGCTTTCTCTTCTAAAAGAGATGGACATATTAAAATAACACACAACAGAGACCTTTTTTAAAAGGGTAGCGCAGCAAATGCAGGGCTCCGGCTTTGCGCAGCCCTGAACAAATACGTATTCCTTCGTATTTATATTTCTACCTTTTCGTTCACATTTTTTGTAAGTTAGAAGAATTTCAACTTTGTAAATAAAAGCACAGCAAAGACATGTTTTTCTGATTTGTTTTTATTTTGGTAATTTCGCTGTTATTCTGCTGGAAACGGGGTGCAGCGGCACAAGCTTCCTCCACGGTCGGCACTTTAATAAGCGTGTGTATAACTGAAGACACCGTTCCTTTGCAAAACCTGTACACAAACTCTCCCACCAGTCTGCGCAGAACCCGCATCCAACAAGAACGAGAGTTTGGGGTCTGTGGCGACGGCACAAAGCGTAGCATCGAAGACATTGTGTTCGATGCTCCTCTGGCGCTCGGCGGGGAGGCTGCCTTGCAGTTGAACACCGGTGCGCCGAGACGGGTACTGGAAGGACGCCTGGGTGCAGTCGCTCCGTCTTCCTCTGTTTTCTCCATTCCCCTCTGTTACTGTTGCGGTGGCGATGTCCTCGCAATCAATTGCCGCACCAGTCTAGCCGGGTAACAGCGGTGTCACCACCACAACGCTGACACTTTTCCTTTGATTTTGGTTTATTTGGTTTAGACAATTCAGTTTGTCTGTTTCTTTTGTTAGCGTAACCACTTTCTTTGGTTGGTTTTCTTTTCTTTGTTTTGTTGTGAAACTTTGGGTTTTCTATTGAGTAGCGATTTTGTTATAGTTTGATTTCCTTTTTTAGTTCATTAATATCTTGTTCCCCAGTGATCGTTACCTTTTTGTTTTGGGTTTTGGTCCTGTGTGTGTGTGTGTGTGTGTGTGTGTGTGTGTGTGTGTGTGTGTGTGTGTGTGTGTGTGTGTGTGTGTGTGTGTGTGTGTGTGTGTGTGTGTGCGCGCGCGCGCGCGCGCGAAGAATAAATAAAAGTTTTCCTTTCGTTCTAACTGTTTAACGCTTGCCTGGGTGTCTCAAGGTATTAGTATGTTAATTTTGTTCTCTTTTCTTTAGGACAGGAGTTGGCGTAGCGTGAATTTTGGTTTGTAGTGATTCCCTTAGCTTTGTTTATTCCCTTTTTTGAGTTTTCTTTGGTTTCTTTGGCCCTGTTCCCCTTATTTTCTTATGTTGAACAGTCTTTTTGGTATGGTACTTATTTCCTTGACACTCAGGCAGCTCAACCTGGTCTATTTTAAATTGTTGTCAAATAAAGCTGTTTCATTGGAAGTCCGTCTCGTCCTCTTAAATTTCAAAGCGTAACAAACCTGTGTAGCCCGAGGAATTTTATTATAGTTTATTTCCTGGGGTGCAACTCCCCAGGTGGCATTGTCAGGCACCCCCCCCCCCCCCCCCACACACACACACACAATTTTCCTTTATACCCACCATCTGAATTGTCTCCACCTCCGCCAGACCCTCCCCCTCGCCACATCTAGTCTTTTTTTGATAGGCTGCCCTCGCTATTAACCTCCCTCTCATCACAGCTTTAATTGTGTCCCACAGTATGGAAGTGTCTACTGGACTATCTATGTTCTCCTCCATAGCGCATTTAATCTCTTTCTTAACCTCCTCCAGTGTTTTTGGATTATTTAGCATACACACATTTAATCTCCAAAGTGTGTTTTTCTTCCTCTTATTCAGACAAATAATAAGGTAATTAATACTGTGTCAGTACAAGTCAGTCATTCCTATTTTACATTCCTCTATTCTGTATCTGTCTGTAATGTTAATTAAAAAAATAGTCCTCTGTAACGGGTGGAGGTCCCTCCAAACATCAAACATCCCGAGTTCGGCTAGAGAGACGTTGACAAGTTTCGACAGGCGGGTCTGACTTCTGTTGCCATTAGTTGTGTCGAGTTTAGCTTTTAAATCATGTTGAAATCCCCTGCACATATTAGGATTCCTTCACTTTCCACAGCTATGATCCCAAACAGTGATTTCAAAAAGCACTTGTCCAACCCTGGACCAAAGTAACTGAGTTATCATCCAATTTCCCTTTGACTATTACATATCTCCCTTCTTTGTTTTATTTTTTTAACAACTTCAAAACTGATAGAATTAGAGATTAATATTGTGACACCTCTCTTTGGGCCTTTCCTGAACAAGCTAAAAAAAACATTTCTATATCCAAATCTTTTCAGTGTGTCGTGCTCTTGTTGAGAGAGATGTGTTTCCTGTAGATCAGGCATGGCCAAACTACGGCGTGTCTCTGTCCGGCCCGCGTGAAGGCAGTCAAAAATCTAACCTAACTTAGAAATGACACTTGAACCTGCAATGAGTATTTTAGTCGTTCTAAATGAGTCCAACGTTAGAAAAAAAGGAGCGACCCGGACTTCCCACAGTCTCTTTTCTATTAACATGGGAATTCAATTTTAATAATTTGTCAACTTAAAACACCCGTCATACTAGAACATCCCTACCAGCTTTCTTCCCTTTATTCTCTGAATTTAATCAAAGAATCTTTGAAACTCTTGTAGCTTTTCTCTGGCTCGTGTCGCTGCTGATGCGTAGTCCCTCCAGGATCCCTCCTTGCACTGCCACTCCGTCGTAGTGCGGGGCACCGAGTGCCGCAGGCCCCTCCGCACCCGTCGCCACCGCCGTCTTCTCCGCCAGGCCGCGTCTCGCCAATTCCTCCTTTACCTCCTCTGCGCTGTTGTAGGTTCGAGTTCCCGTATCCCAGTGGGTCCTCATCTTGGTGAATGGCGTCTGGAACCGGATGCCCTTCTCCTTCAGGATTCTTTTAGCAGTGTTGTACTCCTTTCTCTTTTGGACCATCTCTGTCGCGTAATCGTGATGGAATGACGGTACTTTATTCCCCAGTTCTATTTTCTTTGTCCATAGCTCTCTCAGGACCCTCTCTTTGGTAGTAAATTCCAGAAAGTTAACAATGATGGGTCTCGGTTGGGCACCGTCCGCTGGCTTCTGTGCAAATGAGCGGTGTGCTCTCTGAATTTGGAAGATGAGATGACATTTTTGTGGGTCAACACAAACTCATCTGCGAGGACAGCAGCCTTGGACAATGACGACACTTTCTGTTCATTCAAGAACATTACCACCTTCTCTGGCAAAGAGTCTTTAAAATCTTCTAAAAGAACAAGCTCACGGAGTGACTCAAAGTCATTTTTGACATCATTAGCTGCACACCATTTATCAAAGAGGTTGCTTTTCTCCCATGCAAACTCGACAAAGGTTTGACCACTAGATTTTCTATGGTTCCTAAATTTTTGCCGGTAGGGCTCAGGAACAAGCTCATAAGCAGGAAAAATTGCTTCCTTTCCAACATCATATTGCAGGCTGTCTTCTAAGAAAAGAGCAGACACCAACTCCTGTGCTTTTCCCACCCGCTTGCATTGGAGAAGGACAGGCCACATGTCTCTTGGCCAGTTGAGTGGCGAAGCTATTCGCTCCAAGGCACTGAAGTATGAATCAACTTCTGCCTCACGAAATGCTGGCACCAGAAAAATGTTTTTACTGGGGCTGGGCAATGTAGTGGAGGGAGGAGTATTGTTTAATTTGAACGATCAAACTCCCTAAGGAATGAAACGGAATGCCAAATATATAAACATGGATTTTACATGCAATTCTTAGTCTGACCGCTAGAGGGACTCCGAGGGGACAGGGAGGACGCGTGACGCCGTCCCTGCTCCCACGGACGGACCGACTCGGAACAGAGGAAAGAATATTTGATATGAAAATTTACGGAGCACCACCTGCTCTTGGTTGTTAGTGTGAGCAAGAAACACTAGAATCAGTCTCAGTACCGTTTCACCTTAATGGTGAGTTCTTGGCCGGTACGCAGGGATTTGAACTACACTTTAATAACCCAGTCAAACAACGACATCAGGCTCAATATGCATTTATTTCAACAAACACCAAACAGTTTAAACGAGGCAGTATGACACAAAATGACTACAAAACACCACCAGCAACGAAAGGTATCTATGTGTGTTGTGCGTGTGTGTTGTGTGGGCATGTGGGTGCGTGTGTGACTGGAAACGGACCCTAAACTGAGACCTAAAGTGGCAAAATAAAAGGGAAAGAAAAATTATGACCTATCGGCTGTTGGAACAGCCAACCAGACTGTTTACGGGCTTTAGAATTTAAGACTAAATTTATTATGATACATACCAGACTTCAGAACAAAAGCGAGTGACGAGGCTTACGTTGGATGAGCGTCGGCCCGCAGGTGATTGGGAGATCGCTGCTTGATGGTCCTCCAAGGTGGTCCTGGGAGATGGTACCGGGCCGTTCGGGTCCGGCAGCGCGCAGGGAGCTCAGATGGACGCACCAAGCTCAGACGCTGGAAGCCCGCTCTGCTGTTGTCTGGGAGATGTCTTCACTGGCAGTTCAGCATCGACGTGCGCTCTTCTTTGCGTAATCCGAGATAAGTGCGGTGATCAAACAAACTACTCGGTTACTTCGAAGGTGCGACGTTGAGCCAATTAAAAACAGAAAAAGGAAAAATGACAAAAATCGGTCTCGAGATTGTGGAAGGAAAAATTGAAAAAGGTAAAAATTAAAATGAAAGTAGCGGTCTCGGAACGAGTCTCAGGGCTGTCAGCTGCCGCTTAAATTGAGCAAAGAGTTGGCTTAATGCCGAGGCAAAAATGATTTAAACAAAAATGAACAATTACGACAAAAATGAACAATTACGACAAAAACGAACTAAGTACGAGAGGGAAAACAAACGAAAACAAGGCCTTCACAAAACGAGGGATGAGAAATTTCTGAACGGCAGAGTGAAATTCACTAGCTTAAAGTTTCGGGACGGGGGTGGTATCCCGCTCTCCGAGAGCCAATGAAGAGGCCGTTCAGACCCTAAAACTGGTAGGTCCGCCTATACCAGTTGCGTATGATGAGCATGTATGTAGTGTAGGTTTCGTTGCTGATAAATCAATAAACCAATAAAACCGACAATGACTGAAACAAGCACAGGATGAATAAACACAATCACATAGCCCCTTTTTTTTGAACTGGGACAACCTTAAGAAGAAGGGAAGAACGAAAACGAAATAACTAAGCAGATAGAAACGACATTATCTTTACAAGCATATTGAACCGTCTTAATTATAAAGTACCAAATATATCAACATATGTATAAACCTAATCTAAACACACATACCTGAAAATGAGATTTTAATGAAACAGGGTAACAAAGGCATAAACAAACCTTTATTTTATTTTTGCCGACATAACTATAGACATATGAAACACAGATTACCAACGTATATGAGTGTATGTATCTATATTTTATATATATATATATATATATATATATATATATATATATATATATATATGTGCATATGTATATGCATATGTATATGCACATATATGGCACAACTATGGCACACGAGTGTGCCATAGTTGTAACCCTAATGAGAGTGAAAGTTGTTAGAGTGTAGCATGGGGCATGTAAGAGAAATGTGGGAAGGAAAGAATTAACTGTGTAACGCAGAGGGAGATAAACTGATGAAACGTTTGTCCAAGTCTACATCAACCCCCCAGAGGCACTTCCTATTCTTGCCTCTTGAAGGCACTGTGGCTCCACCTGAAGTTCCATTGTACATCTCCTTCAGGATGGAATCCTGGGTTGGCCAAACCTTGAGCTAGGTAAACCATTCAAAGTCCATTTGTGCTTTAATTTTGACAACAATTGTGAATACGTGAGTTTGAAGTGTCCCTGTGGAGAAGAAAATACCGTTTTTAACATTTTAACATTTTGCAAATGTGAGTCATTCATGAACATCTGGTGTTGTTGTTCAAAGCTGAGGAATGTCCTGGAGCAGATAAGAGTCGTAAACTTTGGGGATAGTTCCAAGCAGGACCCCTCGTTCCTGGCGCCAGGTCCCCTTGGACTGACTCCCCCCTGTGATTTGTGGGGAAAGTGTTTTCCTAAAGTGGGTATTTTACGGTCTCTCCTGACCCCAAATGAGATCTGATCATCAGAAGAGTCGCATCACAGCCAATCGGGTACCACCTCTGCGTCCTCCCAACGTGGTTCATGGGAAGGCCGTGCTGCAATAAATTCCTATTGTCCTGTGAAAAGAAGATTAGGCCCAGATGCGGCACTACAGCAACGATTAAAAATTTTAATCGCAATTAATCGCATGATTTACCTGATCAATCACGATTAATCACGTTGTATACGCAAAAGCCAATAATGAATTTAAAAGAAGTCTTTCATACACTTTAATTTAAATGTTCTGCCATATAAACGAAAGCACCATAACATTTATCGTGCAAACACTTAACATCAGCACTTTACACAGAAACATTTTTAATGTAAATCTAAAGTTAAAAAAAATGCAAATACAAAATTAAAGCTTATTGCCAATGCCAGGGCATTACTGTTATCCTGTTCCTTATGAAAAATAAAAAAAATCTACCTACAAAATCCTGAGCCACAATAATAACGGGCAATTTGTGAGGTAACAGCAGAAACATTTTTCTTTTATCAGGACGACACAAAAACTTGTTTCTCACCGATCTCTCACTAAAGGCAGGAATATTCAATATGCATAACCAGTCTGCGTTCCCTTGCAAATGTCCCAGTTAGAAAGGGTGAGGCACAAAAACGTTCACTTTTGGGTTTTTCTTCACATGGGACTAGAATGTAAAGTCCACATTTATACTGGAGTTCCTTTGGAGAATCTCACTCAACTCAGTGCAGTTTGTCAGTTCCTGGAACTTGACGGCCAGTTATTTTAAATGTACTGCCATATGAATTAAAGTGCCATAACATTTACTGTGCAAACACACTTTTAACATCAGCATTTTTGAACAATTAGCAGCTAAGAAAAAAAAAATAGTGTAAATTTAAACTCAACTTAAACAATGTTATCAAAGCAATACAAAATTAAAGCTGTAAGCAGCGTTTGCGGGACTGAGCCCACCTGGCCACTGCCTGCCGTGACGTCCGCCACCTGGCCACGAGCCCCCGACACCCGCCGACGCTTCCCAACGCCTGGCGATTCCGCCCGAAACCCGCCGATGCCCCATTACTGACGCCGACGCCTGCTGATGACACATCAAGCACTGACTTGACATTACTGACTTGACATTTAGAAACATTTGATTTCTAAATGTGATTGATTACTGTATCATTTTGGAGATAATAAGCCTTAAAGTTGGCTTTTTGTTTTGTTTTGCGACAGCTCCAATATTCCATTTTTACTGTACAATAACATCAAATTGCTCCATAAGCTCTGTCAATGGTTGGTACAGTTGACCTCAGGACAACCTTGAATATATCTTCAATCATTATAAGGCATATTTAATGTACCAGTTTGGAGATATTAAGCCTCAAAGTTGTTGTTTTCCTTTTTTTTTTAGCTTTTCAAACAGGCAAAAAGGGCCCAGTACTCAATTTTTTACTGTACAGTAACATTGCTTTGCTCCATAATTTCTGTCAGTGGTTGGTACAGTTGACCTGAGGAACACCCTGACTATATCCTCAGTCATTATCAAGCATATGTACAGTATCATTTTGGAGATATTAAGCCTTAAAGTTGGCTTTTTTTTTTTTTTTTTTTTTTCCAACAGCTCCAATATTCCATTTTTACTGTACAATAACATCAAATTGCTCCATAAGCTCTGTCAATGGTTGGTACAGTTGACCTCAGGACAACCTTGAATATATCTTCAATCATTATAAGGCATATTTAATGTACCAGTTTGGAGATATTAAGCCTCAAAGTTGTTGTTTTCCTTTTTTTTTTAGCTTTTCAAACAGGCAAAAAGGGCCCAGTACTCAATTTTTTACTGTACAGTAACATTGCTTTGCTCCATAATTTCTGTCAGTGGTTGGTACAGTTGACCTGAGGAACACCCTGACTATATCCTCAGTCATTATCAAGCATATGTACAGTATCATTTTGGAGATATTAAGCCTTAAAGTTGGCTTTTTTTTTTTTTTTTTTTTTTCCAACAGCTCCAATATTCCATTTTTACTGTACAATAACATCAAATTGCTCCATAAGCTCTGGCAATGGTTGGTACAGTTGACCTCAGGACAACCTTGAATATATCTTCAATCATTATAAGGCATATTTAATGTACCAGTTTGGAGATATTAAGCCTCAAAGTTGTTGTTTTCCTTTTTTTTTTAGCTTTTCAAACAGGCAAAAAGGGCCCAGTACTCAATTTTTTACTGTACAGTAACATTGCTTTGCTCCATAATTTCTGTCAGTGGTTGGTACAGTTGACCTGAGGAACACCCTGACTATATCCTCAGTCATTATCAAGCATATGTACAGTATCATTTTGGAGATATTAAGCCTTAAAGTTGGCTTTTTTTTTTTTTTTTTTTTTTCCAACAGCTCCAATATTCCATTTTTACTGTACAATAACATCAAATTGCTCCATAAGCTCTGTCAATGGTTGGTACAGTTGACCTCAGGACAACCTTGAATATATCTTCAATCATTATAAGGCATATTTAATGTACCAGTTTGGAGATATTAAGCCTCAAAGTTGTTGTTTTCCTTTTTTTTTTAGCTTTTCAAACAGGCAAAAAGGGCCCAGTACTCAATTTTTTACTGTACAGTAACATTGCTTTGCTCCATAATTTCTGTCAGTGGTTGGTACAGTTGACCTGAGGAACACCCTGACTATATCCTCAGTCATTATCAAGCATATGTACAGTATCATTTTGGAGATATTAAGCCTTAAAGTTGGCTTTTTTTTTTTTTTTTTTTTTTCCAACAGCTCCAATATTCCATTTTTACTGTACAATAACATCAAATTGCTCCATAAGCTCTGGCAATGGTTGGTACAGTTGACCTCAGGACAACCTTGAATATATCTTCAATCATTATAAGGCATATTTAATGTACCAGTTTGGAGATATTAAGCCTCAAAGTTGTTGTTTTCCTTTTTTTTTTTAGCTTTTCAAACAGGCAAAAAGGGCCCAGTACTCAATTTTTTACTGTACAGTAACATTGCTTTGCTCCATAATTTCTGTCAGTGGTTGGTACAGTTGACCTGAGGAACACCCTGACTATATCCTCAGTCATTATCAAGCATATGTACAGTATCATTTTGGAGATATTAAGCCTTAAAGTTGGCTTTTTTTTTTTTTTTTTTTTTCCAACAGCTCCAATATTCCATTTTTACTGTACAATAACATCAAATTGCTCCATAAGCTCTGGCAATGGTTGGTACAGTTGACCTCAGGACAACCTTGAATATATCTTCAATCATTATAAGGCATATTTAATGTACCAGTTTGGAGATATTAAGCCTCAAAGTTGTTGTTTTCCTTTTTTTTTTTAGCTTTTCAAACAGGCAAAAAGGGCCCAGTACTCAATTTTTTACTGTACAGTAACATTGCTTTGCTCCATAATTTCTGTCAGTGGTTGGTACAGTTGACCTGAGGAACACCCTGACTATATCCTCAGTCATTATCAAGCATATGTACAGTACCATTTTGGAGATATTAAGCCTTAAAGTTGGCTTTTTTTTTTTTTTTTTCCCAACAGCTCCAATATTCCATTTTTACTGTACAATAACATCAAATTGCTCCATAAGCTCTGGCAATGGTTGGTACAGTTGACCTCAGGACAACCTTGAATATATCTTCTCTTAATATTCTTGAATATTCTCACTTAATGTACCAGCTCCTTCCTGTAGACATGATATGTACAGTTAGTTATTCTTTGTTTGACGCAAGTCCAGCAGCCAAAGATTAATTTCCTACTATCTGTACCGATACTTCTTGTTAATTTGAAATAAACACTAACAGCATAATGTCAAAACAAAAACCGAACAAGTCAAACAGGAGCAGATCAGAAAACAAGGAGGCTTTGTACTAAAATATGGATAAAATATAAACAGGGAGTTGTCTAATGTCGTCAAGGAAGCCAACATTACGTTACCTGTTGATCAGCATGTTGACTCAGAAAATCCTCAGGCTCCTGCTGCGACATTTCATGTGGGGCGACGGTTGTGACTTCACTGCTGGTCCCGTGAGAAACTCAAATCGGTCCCTCACGTTTGTGTTGCGTGGCATGGGTTAGGACATTGAGAGGCATTATAGTGTGGTTGTGTGCACCAAATCGGACTCGGCTTCTTGCTCGATAGCCGTGCATAATTTATGCAAACGCAATGCTCTGTTTACGTGAACTCACGGAGTCCGACTCCGTGCACGTGCACGTGCTCATCTCGACTCGATGGATTTATGAGCTTGATGACAAGTGTCACAAGTGTGTATTTTGTATTGGATTGATGTACTGCAATTCTAGTCATGTGAACAAGCAATTAGCATTCCTAGTTATATGTGGCATGACGAAATACTGTACTACCAAGTTTGTATTGCAGTATCTTCAGTTTATGGGGTAGAGGGTGCTCAAATTGGATTGATTGAAGATGTATATTAGGTACAATTTGCTTGTTTTTATCAAAATTTAAGTTGATTGCAGTTCAAGGTGGCACAATCCTATCAGATGTTGTCATTTTGTCACAAAGAACACTGGTATTTGTTGATTATTACCATAAGTACCACCATGTTGCAGGCATTGTGGTTACAAGTTTCACTCCAATTTTGATTGTTGTCTGTATGACTAGCAATCCGTTGAGCTGTCTAGGGTTATCATTCAGATAAGGTGTCACAACTTTTAATTGCATGGGAACTTTGGGATCCATGGCAGATGGGCATTGTAAAAAAACGGATCTTGAGTCGGAAGGCTAGCTTGTCCTAATTGTGACCTTAATATGATGATTTTTTTTCCCTGCCAGATTGAGGAGAAATTAAATGGACATCCAAACCGGGACCAATAATGGATGAGCTGGATGATGTCACAGTATCAATTTTAAATGGTATGTCATGTGTAGGTATGAAAAAATTTCCATTACTGTGATTTGTCCGCTAAGTAATTAAAATAACTGTATGCTGACACTGATTTCAAAAAGAAGTATTTTACAAATTTGAGACAAAATGTCTAAACTGAATTGCATTTACAATTAATTCTGATAACAGAAATTTGCACAAAACAAACTTGGTTTGACTTGTCAAGTTGAATTAAATTCATTAGTCAAAAAAATGTATGAGTTGTTAAGTTTAAAAGGTTTGTTAATGATTGGACTGTCTTTATAGCTGCCAACATCGATGAAGTCTTGCTCCACACCCTCCGTCGTGATGATTTGAGTGACCTTTTTCCTGGACCAGAACACTTTCTCAGGAGGAAAAGGATTTGGGCCCTTATTAGTGTAGATGTGATTGGTTACCTACTTTGCTCTGAAAACATCGAACATAACACTTTTTTTTTCTTTTTTCCTAATTGTGTCTATTGTTTCTCTCTTGTTCATAATGTTTTGGATCTGGTTTCCTCTCGGCTGAGAATTCCACCGTACCAAACAAGGCTGCCCCGAATGAAGCCAGGAACTGTGTCTTCACCAGGAGGAACATCTTCAATCTGTCCTCAGACATCCACTCCTTTGGTGAAAAGCAGCCCAAAGAGGACCCTACAGCTTCCTGCTCCTCCACAATATGTTGTCTATACTAGACATGGGCAAACCCCGGCCCGCTGCGTGTCTCTGTCCGGCCCGCGTGAGGCCAGTCATAACCCCCCAACACCGCACCCCCCAAAATTCTCTCTCTCTCTCTCTCTCTCTCTCTCTCTCTCTCTCTCTCTCTCTTCACATATATATATATATATATATGTATATATATATGTATATATATGTATATATATATATATATATATATACATACATATATATACATATATACATATATATACGAATGTATGTATTCAACACACACTATCTATCTATCTATATATCTATCTATCTATCACCCGCGAAATAGCGTTTTGACCGTGATCTATCCATATATCACGTTCGACCGCGATGTAGAGGTATGTCCCAATGGAGTTACCGTATCGGGCAGTCACTACGCCCAGAACGATTCTGCACCCGGACTAATTCTGTACCTACCTACAACCCCCCCTTCCGTGGCCCGCCGACTCGATGCAGGTCTGTCATGTGGCCCGTTGCTAAAAAAGTTTGCCCACCTTCTATACAGACAGTGAGTTGGAGCAAGCTCGTAAGCACTACTTCCAGATGGCCCTTCCTGCCAGTGAGGGGAAATGTGTCATGTTCAAAGAGCTGAGATGCAGGCTGGTGAGAAACACTGTCACCAGCATGATTTCTATCTTGAGAGCCAGTCAGCAAGGAGAGGGGGTCTTGTACCCTTCTAAGCATGAAGTCACTGCAATGTCTCAAAGACTAGTGGATTATTATCCCATGCTGAAGGATTAAGACAAAACAATGAAACATGTAAGTGATTATATTATTTTGCGCACTTAGATTTTGAAGCGTGTGGTTATTTTTGGCTGATACTTTTTTTTATCTGTGTATGTTCACTTTCCATCTTTATTTGTTCTTTCAATGAGTGAAATTTTATTTACCAAGCGAGCACTTACAAGAATCTTCACAAGAGATTCACCAGAGAGGGGCCACAAGAAGAAAAGGCATCGCATTGACTTCTCAGCAAGTGACCAAGAAGAAAATCATGATGCAGACTCAATTGGTGGATCAACAATTATTTTGTGTAACACACCAGGGCGCAGTTCTGATAATGGCCACACTTCACGTAAGTAGAAACATGTCCATTTTAATAATAATGATAATGTATGAAAGCTAGGCAATGTTATGATAGTTTTGGATATCATGATATATCACAGGCATTTTTACATTTGAATTGTCATTTGATATATTTTGATGCTCCAAACAATTTCATCCATTTGACTGATTTACTGATTTGTCTCCTCCATTCCATCAGCCAAAGATGGTCTGACAGCACAGGCCAGACATTATCAGACCCTGCAGGAGCTGTACAAGAAACCAAAACCCAACCAAGATGCTGTCTCCCAAATTCTTGACCTGCAGTTTCAAGCAAGAAGATCCTTCACTGATAGTGATGTTCTGAAAGAACAGGACAAGGCCAACAAAGATCCTGGATGCATATCCATGTGTCAAGGATCTTTATCGTGTAAGTGATTAACTTGTTTTGGTTTATGATGAAAAGCAAGCATTTTTGCAGATTTTAACATTGACTTGCATTATAGGCGATGAATGAGCTGCGGCGCATTCTGGATAAGGGCAACAGAAAATTCATTGATGAACTAAAAAAAGAGATGGGAAGACTTCTGCACCAATGTGTAATTTTATGGTGTTTGGAAAAAAAATGAAGTGATGAAGCCACGCATAACGCTGGATGTAGGTGAGTCATTTTGCTGTGTCTCTAATTGACTGTGTAGCTGTTTCCTTGGACATAGGATGGTTTATGTTGCGCTGAATGAATAGATGCAGAATGGTAATACTCTCTCTTCATCCTGAAAAAATAAGATTTTTTTTGTGATCAACACAAACCTAAGACTCATTTTTAGGAAGACTAACTTTGAACTCAAAGTTGATTTGTTCTATTCCAGTGGAATATTCCATCGCGCTGCTCAGGCCACTCCCCACACTCTTTCCTTCACCAAGTCCACCACCGAAGAAGCTGGGACATGCCAGTGAGGCACTGCTTCATGTCATTCAGGTGAAAGTTTGTTCGCATTTTCTCACATTCAACACTTCATAGTTCCATGCATGGATGTGGCGTTTCCTTCTTCTTTTTCTTTAGCCAACAGAAGATCCCACAATGTACTCGCAGAAGAGGTCTTTCTGCAAGCCTGTGTTGCTGTTTGATGGGACCCGCTGTCTCATCTGTCTTGGAGCCACTCCCGCCACCACGCTTGCCAAGGAAGACTTGAGTGACGGTCTGCTTCATCTGATGGGTTACTACTATGCCCTGCACCTCACATATTCAAAAGTGTGTGGCAACCCTTCTCTCTGTCATTCAGACAGAAGTGCTACAGGACACTATCCATGAGTGAGACACCACAGCCTCATCCAAAAAAGACCATGGCAGAATGGAAAGATTTTATTGGGGAGTAGAGCTGTGTACTAGGCATAGGTAGTGATAGACTCCCCTGGTAGTTGTAACTAGAGGGTGGGTGGGAGTCTGTTGGAACAAACATGTTATCAGTGGTGATAGGAACACAACACTATATGCTGTCCCCATACTGTTTTTTTTTTTTTTTTTTGTGTGTAATTGAGTGTCAGGGAATCTGAATCAATATTCAATAATGATGACGGTGAATATTGTAACAACACAACATTACTTGCGTTCTAGAAATGATTGCTTGAGGTTGTTTTAAGATGCAATGCCTTAGTGACATTTTTATTACAAGGCAGTGAAGGCACTGTCAGCAATTTAAGTGAATAAATAGTTGTTGACAATATTAATTCTGTTTGCTGAATTATTTTTTTTTGGGGGGGGGATGGGCGTAGGGGGGGTGGATGCTTTGTCTCATTTTGAGAAAAAAAAAAGCTAATATTGTGAACACTTAAATTAAGAAGAATTGCACTGTTAGTAGGTCTGGTTTTAAGATCTTTTCATTCAAATTAAGAAAGAAGCAAACGTGAAAAAAGAATTGAGAAGCTAGTATCAAGTTTATTTGACTTAGTACAGTCCTTGGAATGAGTGCTTTACTGTTTATTTCAAGAGTTTTTCCATTCTTCAAATGCCTAGATATATCGTCTTATTTTAAGAAATCTTACCAAGTCTAAATATCTTACTGCATTGGCAGATAATTTGACTTGTTTCTAGCCTGTTCTTTCTCAATTTAAGTGTTTATTTCTTAGATATATTTTGCAGTGTGTGGACACCGAGGGGAGCTCTAGAATTGGCTCATTCAACCGACCAACGATCCAATCAGCAGCGGCGTCACAGGCCCTCCTCCTTCTTTGTTCTCTCTCTCACTTTGACTTTGGCACTGGACAGCCAGGTTTGTGGAGGGAAGGTTGGAACAAGGTAAGGACGGGGTACCCCATACATTCATGTACGTAGAGTCACTAAGTCTTAAACTCACCAGGTTTGTATCGCTTATCGATAACCCTAATGCAATACAAGTCTATGAAGGTCAAAGCTCAACTTTGTCCAAGAGACATCAAGTGTTTTTTCATGAATCATTCATCAATGTTAAGAGTTTGCTTCGTGGAGAATTCACAATAAAAATACATTGACACTGTCAAGATGGACTCAAGCACTATTATTGAACTATACTGTATTTTTTGAGTGATGTGAAGCTTTTGACAAGCGCTGCGCAAAGGAGGCCCATTTGTTTTTGTTTTTTTGAAGGCGGCCCAAAATTCCTGGCGGCGCCCCTGAGCGGGCATCTCCAGCACTAAGGCAGTGGAGCTGCCGGCCACGAGAGAAGAATTAACCAGTCCATTGAAACCATTTGTTTGGTCTAGTGAGTGGCAACAGTCCTTTGAGGATCTTAAGTGCCTTCTCAGCTGTAACCCTTTCGTGTCTGCTCCAAATTTTTCCTCATTGGCTAGAAGCCCCAAATCTAACGTGGGCGCTTCTTGGGGGCTCCTGATGAAAAAGCAAGTGGCCCCATGTCTCTAGGACAAAGTTGAAAATTCACCCCATAGACTTGCATTGAATTAGGGTTAACAATAAGGCTGAAACTAGGGTTAGGGTTAGGGTTAGGGTTAGCTGAAATTAGGGTTAGGGTTTCGGGGTTCCTCAAGTACTAGAAGCCCCAAATTTGGCGTGGGCGCTTCTTGGGGGCTCCTGATGAAAAAGCAAGTGGCCCCATGTCTCTAGGACAAAGTTGAAAATTCACCCCATAGACTTGCATTGCATTAGGGTTAACAATAAGGCTGAAACTAGGGTTAGGGTTAGGCTTAGCTGAAATTAGGGTTAGGGTTTCGGGGTTCCTCAAGTACTAGAAGCCCCAAATTTGGCGTGGGCGCTTCTTGGGGGCTCCTGATGAAAAAGCAAGTGGCCCCATATCTCTAGGACAAAGTTGAAAATTCAGCCCATAGACTTGCATTGAATTAGGGTTAACAATAAGGCTGAAAATTGGGTTAGGGTTAGGGTTAGGGTTAGCTGAAATTAGGGTTAGGGTTTCGGGTTCCTCAAGGACTAGAAGCCCCAAATTTGGCGTGGGCGCTTCTTGGGGGCTCCTGATGAAAAAGCAAGTGGCCCCATATCTGTGGGACAAAGTTGAAATTTCACCCCATAGACTTGTATGGCATTAGGGTTAGGGTCCAAGAGTACACATACACATTTTCTTTTGCTTTATTGATTTAAGCTCATTGTCTCCAGCTGCAAAGGTACAGAAACCTTTCTGTGTTTTGATGTCGTGTGTGAGAAAACATCACTTTTTTCTGTAAACTTGTGTTATCATTGTCCTTCATTGAAAATGACACAATCTTTCATTTCATTGTTCAGATGCTGAACACCAAGGCATTCCGTCGTTCTCTGGCCATGAAACGACGCCTGGAGCAAAAACGGGATTGGACACCTTTTCCACCTCGGAAGGACTTTGAACGTCGTGAGTACTTCCACGTTCATGATTTCATGTTCTGCCTGTGTTGTTATGTTGTATTCCAAATAAATCTTACAAAAACATATTTAGATTTTTCTTTTTTGTCAATTTACACAGGGCGCGGTACTGGTCAGCGACCTGGGTGCGAAGATGGCCCGTTTTGCTCCTGACTGACAAAACAGTGCAAGTTCGTTCTTAAGGCCCAGCAACCAGACAAGAAGGTATGGGTCGTGATTTTGTCAAGCCACGAGTTTCTTTATGTTTTTGTTCTGGTGGTGGGAGACTCACATCTCTGTCCACTTGTGGATGGTTTTGTGTTCTCTCCCCGGGCAACAACCTTGAACACGGGCTTGTAACAGACTCCGCCCAGGATTTTGCTGCGCTACTGGCAACTGCGTTGGACCGCTGGCCCAAGGTTTGTTTATCTGCTGTGACAAACAAATTTGAACACATGAATGTCATCGCCACTTTGTTTTATCAATATCAAGTAATTCCATGATCCATAGTTCAATAACAAGAATATTCATGAATTTATTTTGCATTTTTATGTTTGTTTGTTTTTTTGTTTTTTTATACAACTATTTTGTAGGTGTTTGTGCTTGACTTTCCACCTCGCCTGACTGTCAAGCCAGAACTACAAACAGCGCTACGTCAAGTATATCATCGTGTTGCTGCATGCATGGGTGTGTAAAATACATATTTTTGTTGTATTTTTTTCTCTTCAGTGACACTGTGCTAACAGATATTTCTTAGAATTGTGTGATTACTTAATTGATTATGTGACACTTCTTCCAGGTTTAACATTTGTGTATATGGCCGATCACCTCCCCCTTCGTCAGCTGTACATGGTGGTGTTATGATGGTGTAAGTTTTGCCTTCTTCAGCCTTACTTGCTCTTCATTTGATATGACAAATATGTGTTAACATGTTGTTTTCTGTTCAGGTGCACCTCAGGACTGATTTTGGTGGAGCGTCTGCATGCTGCATGCTCCATCAGCTCGCACCCCCTTCACCTAGGCCAGGGGTGTTGTGCCACAACCAATCATCGCCCAGGGTGTCTCCCAGAGTGGTTGTGACAGGTCCTGTCTACATGCCAGTGTATGGACCTGCTCCTGAATGGACTCTTGTTGGACAGGAGGTTGAGGTAACCTGTTCATCCCTCTTTTATTTTTTTCCCCCCAATCGTGTATTTGTCAAACAGTGCAACTTTTTATTTTAAAAATGAACACTTATCCTAAGTTGACTCTGATTTCGTCTCCTCTTTTTTTTATAGACAGTACCAACAGCTTTTGAGACTGCATTTCACACAGACATCCCGTCCAATCCCGTGTGGTTCAGTGAGGCTGTGCTGCTGGACCACATGGAGACCGTCGTGGAGTCATCTAGCAGGGTTTCCCCAGCTGCCACGGTAACATACACACAATTATTCATACACTTATCAACTAGGGGTGGGTGAAAAAAAAAATCAATATTGCAATATATTGTTGTGCTTTCTGTCGCAATAAATAATCGATACACTGACGGCAAATATCAATATTTTTTTCCAAACACCACCTGTCCACCTGTCCCGGGAAAGATAAAATCTCTCCTGGGACACAATTTGTCCCGTTTTTTATGGAAAATGACAAAACCTCATTTAATTTCCGTCTGTGGTCTAGATAGGGTTGCCAACCCTCCCGTAAAATACGCGATTGTCCCATATTTGGCAACTAAAAAGCCTGTCCCGTAATGAACTGATGGGGGACGCACTTCACTTTGTCCCGTATATTTCGGGGACGCGGTTATTCATTTATTTCTTTATTTTGTCTGCATCATTTTTTATTGATTTTCAGAATCGGGGCAGTGAAAGGATTTTTTTCCCTCTTTCATCTTCCCGTCGGTTTGTATATCCCAAGTCCCCAAGTTGAGATAAGACAAGTTGCTACTGACTTTACATTACCAGAAAGCACTGTCCTTGTTTACATGAAAGTTATTAATGTTCATGCACTTTAATATGTTTGCTTGTGCAGTGCATGTTTGTTTGTACATTATACAAAGTTTTGGAATAAATGCAAGATCACAGGCATTTTCCTTTTTATGGGTATTTTTTTCTTTTTCAGTCACATATCGTCTGCAAAATTTCGAAGATTTCGAAGATATCGTGTGTCGTGATGTTGTCATTGTCGTGGGCCAAATATCGTCACAGTATCGAATCGTGGGTTAGCCGTATCGCCCCACCCCTATTATCAACACAAGATCACATATGTACAGTACATGTACAGTTTAATTAGTGTGTTACTTTGTTTATGAATTAATTTCTTTATGTTCTTCCAGATGTCCAGCCTGAGACGTCGATCAGCACGCGTTGCCTCAAAAACCAAAACAAACAAGTGACATGTTGGTATTTGGGATACGTGTATTTCATTGTGTGCATCTTTGTGATAGGACAATAAATGCAGTTCTTTAAACGTTACTTTGTGTCCTTGTATTTGCAGGTGTGGGCAACACGTTCAACTGTCCACATGACTGAGTCTGCCTCCAGCAATGTCACAGCAGTGCAGCAGGTTTGTACTTATTCATTTCCACTTCATCACCTGTGTGTGTTTTCTAGGCTTTACACCGATCTTATCGGCTGTATCGGATCGGCCGATATTTGGCATTTTTTGAAACGTTCATGATCGGGCGTCATGTCATGAATCACCGATCAATGACGTCATGGTCGTGTTGAAACTTTTTTAATCTGTCTCATTTCCTCCAAAGTAGTTTCACAGCATCGACATGTTTATTTGTTTGTATCCGAGTGTTATGTAAATGTATAGATTTGGGTTTACATTGTTGTCAGTTCCTTTTGTCTGCTGTGTGTCCGTTTGGGCACTAGATGGCACAGTAGATCCTGTGTTCCCTTTTTTTTGCTTGTTCCAGGTGCGGAAAGGTGATTGGCTGGTGCCAATATTTAAGGAGGAGGACTTCAACACCTCGGTCTCTTTGTCCTTCTCCCAGCTCCCAACCAGAGGCCATGTGCCGCAGCAGCAGAATTCTGTGTTCAGCCATCAATTCTGTTTTGTAATCTATTTCAGTTCCCTTTGTGTCCACGTAGCCCGTAGGGGAGGGAAGCCATTTGTGTTGTGACCCTTTTCTCCTGTGTTTTAGTTAAGGAGGTTAGTTTGACTGTCATTTATTTGATTGTTTTCTTCATAGGTAAGATCCATAAGAGAGCCATTTTGTTTGTTGTTTTGGCCATGCCCTCCCTGACGCCAGTGCAATGATGGTGACGTTTAATAAAAACCATCCTGTGGACGAAGCACCTTTGTCTAATTTGAGAGCTGGGAGAAGGGGGGGAGCCTTTATGTGTGTCCCGGTTCCCCCTAGGCCGGGGCATAACACCGAGAGCTAATGATTCATGATTCAAAAACCTTCATTTTCGTCTTCATGCCTCTTCCTGTTTTGAGTACTGTCGCTATGTGACGGACAATAAAGTTTCTTTGAATCTGCAATATATGCAACGCTACAGTACCTCGCGGGGGGAACTTTGGCAAAAAATTTCAACACCACAAATTTAATCAGGCACTTGGAAAAGATACACACGGAGGAGCATGTCGAGTTCAAGAAACGCAGCGCGGAGAAAGAAAAAGAAAAGCAAACTCTGAAACGGATGCTAAAGCAAACAACTTTAGACGGTGCTCGTGAGAAGGCAAGGGGTGTACAGAAACAAGTATTTATTGCCTCTAACGTGATTGGATCGGTGATCGGTGATCGGTTTATTTAAACTCACTGATCGGTGATCGGCACAAAAATCGTGATCGTGTAAAGCCTAGTGTTTTCCTTTCTACGTTTATTGGCATAAAATCACATCTTTCTTATATTAATCAGATGACCAGAGCCCGTGGTTCCTGTGGCTCCCGTGGTTGCCAGCGCCTCCCAGCGCCAGAGGAGGCCAGCACCGTCCAGGAGGCAACACAGAAGATCAACTAAGCTAAGGAGGCTTTTCTTTCTTCTTCTGTTGCCTCTGACTGCTCCGCTCGTTCTAAGCCTCGCACATGTGATTTGTGATCCATCATCAGTTAGTACTAGTGAAGATGCAGTGGCAGATCATGGCACTGGTATTAGATTAGCCAAGGTTCTGCATGGTTCTTTTCATCAAGGCGAAACCGGTCACGGTTTAAAATTCCAGCACCAGCTGGCAAGAGTGAGTCACTTCAGAAGAGCAAAACTCCTCACTTTGACATGGATAATTCTGACGTAGAGTTTGTCAGTGCTGTGACCAATGAAGAGTGTAACTTCTCTCCCCTTGATGTTGATGTTTGTTTAGACCTTTGCAAAAACTTGAAGATTCATTTGGACCGTGCAAGTTTTCCAATTTCTGATTGCAAAGGCCCATTAGGTTCGCCGTGTACAAATGAGAATTTAGAGGCTGATGGAAACTGCTTCTTCAGAGCCATCAGTCAAGCTGTGACTGGTTTATAGACACAGAAGTGGAAATTCAGGTTGCAGCAGATTGTTTACGATTAGATGTGTACACTTTTATCGATGGTCATGGGTTGAAGTACAGCTCTTGCAAGAAACAATTCTCACATTGTATATATTTATGGATGTATTTGTTTTATATGGAAGCAGTTACCATAATCCAAATTAAAATAAGAATATAATAACAGAAATGCTTTTTCATTTTAAGAACGAAGCTGCATTATTTGACTCATAATTAAAATGGTTAATAAGTCATTCAATCTGCATTTTCATTTTCTTCTTCAAGACTGCTCATTCTTGTACTTAATTCAAATGAAGGAAAACACATTTGAGATTTAATTTTCAAAACATGCACCAGCAAAGAGTTACCAAAATTCAATATGAAATGTAAAATTCAAAAATGAAAAAGCAATAGCAGAATGCTTTTTCATTTTAAGAACAAAACTGCATTAGTTGACTCATAATTAAAATCATTAATAAATATTCCTATATGCATTTTCATTTTTTTATTCGTGTCGCACCTTTTATGACACAATCAAAAAGAAAACTGAGGGCATTGCTTTTTAATTTTCGTGGTCCTGCCCTGCACAAGAGTTACCACAACTCGAAAACGAAATCGCAATCTCAAAGTAAGCGCGCGGCGCAGGAAAGTGACGTCAGCAGCTCTCCACCTCCGCTGTGGGTATGGCGGTATGACGCCAAGTGTCATTTGCCTCCTGTTATGTGTAAATTCTAATGTTTGTGAATTTAATAAATGTATATATATACTGTATATTTAAAAAAAACAAAACAAAACAAAAAAAAGGTATAGCGGTATGACACCACTTTGCCATCGTTACTTTTCACGTCATTGAAGTTGCCGGTAAACGAGATTTAAATCGCCGAAAAACGTGGACCACTGACGGATCTCGTTGGTCGGACAGATTTGAGCATGGCGCACATTGACACAATTGTTCAAACCCTGCTGGATTTAGCTTCCCAGGTGGAGTTGAATAGTGTATCTGAATCTGATGCTCGGGACCGAGTTGAGCAGGTATTCTGCCGTCCCAGATACGGACGCAAACAAGGTTGCCCTAGCCAACCTGTTGTCAGTTATGGAACACCTTGATGCACCAGCACAACATTAAAGCTAAAGCTATTTGTTACATGGGTGGAGTAACAGCTGTTCGGCGTCGGCCACCAGTCCATCCGACGAAGGATGCGAAGCAACAGATCAATCCGTCGACTGGTGGCAGATGCTGGTGCGAGATCTGTCAGTGGTCCACGTTTTTCGGCGATTTAAATCTCGATTACCGGCAACTTCAATGACGTGAAAGAAGTAACGATGGCAAAGTGGTGTCAGACCGCCATACCTTTTTTTTCTTTTCTTTTCTTTTTAAATAAATAAAAAAAAAAAAAAAATATATATATATATATATATCTTTCTCTTTTTCACAAACATTAGAATTTACACATAACAGGAGGCAAATGACACTTGGCGTCATACTGCCATACCCACAGCGGAGGTGGAGAGCTGCTGACGTCACTTTCCTGCGCCGCGCGCTTACTTTGAGATTGCGATTTCGTTTTCGAGTTGTGGTAACTCTTGTGCAGGGCAGGACCACGAAAATTAAAAAGCAATGCTCTCAGTTTTCTTTTTGATTGTGTCATAAAAGGTGCGACACGAATAAGAAAATGAAAATGCATATAGCAATATTTATTAATGATTTTAATTATGAGTCAAATAATGCAGCTTCGTTCTTAAAATGAAAAAGCATTCTGCTATTGCTTTTTCATTTTTGAATTTTACATTTCATATTGAATTTTGGTAACTCTTTGCTGGTGCATGTTTTGAAAATTAAATCTCAAATGTGTTTTCCTTCATTTGAATTAAGTACAAGAATGAGCAGTCTTGAAGAAGAAAATGAAAATGCAGTTTGGATTATTTATTAACGATTTTAATTATGAGTCAAATAATGCAGCTTTGTTCTTAAAATTTAAAAGCATTTCTGCTATTGCATTTTTATTTGGATTATGGTAACTATCTGCTTCCATAGTTACACTTTTGTTACAGAATAGTAAATGCTTCAGCAGAGTTTTATGAGGGTGTTTTTTTTTTTTGTTGAAAGTGTTGTTTTGAAAATGACTGCTTACAGGTCCATCTGTTTACTCTAACCAAGCATTCAGAACGAGTTGTCCAAGACCGGTTTAATTTTTCAGGAATTGTTGACTTTAAAGAATCACGTTAATGTTCATTAATTCATGGAAGTGAAGAATAATTAAAGTAAATCTTAAAGTAACCTTGTGCTTCTGTGTTTCTCAATGTTTCAACAACTTTGTTCTGAACATAGTTAAGTTCTTTCACATGGCTACTTTTATTTAACAGCTCTTTGCACACACGACCTTCAGGTCAAAAAGTAAATTCAGTAAATAGCATCACCATAAGGATTGCGTAATAACAGAAACAAAGGAGTGCAGTAAATAACCAATATCCCTGTGTATTTTTAAAAGGAACACTAGAGATTTAACAAGACACAAAATAACAGGAGGTTCACAACAATTTAGTGTCCATTCTCTGGATAGGGTCAGGGGGAGGCGCACTGCAGTGGAATAAGTGTCCATCCTGTGGAGAGGGTCGGGTGGTTTAGAGAGATGCAGTGATGGCCTCTCTTAGGTGCAAATACAAGTTCACAGCCTGATACGGATCTGTTGGTGGAGCAAGATGGGACTCAGGCATAAAGATGATACAGAGTTCATAAATATCTGGATTACATGGTACAGCCAGCCGAAAGACACATTCATTTTTGCACAGTTGAATGTGTTCATCTTCAACAGGGGAGAGAAAATCTGTTGTTCGGTCAAGTTCAGGAACAGCATGCGTCACATTAGGCCGACCGCTGGGGACGTTCAGGTTTCTTGATGGCCTGATGTTGTGTGCATTCCACACCTGTGCAGTGTCATCCAACTCCTCCTGTAGAAAATGTATACATTTAGGAAGAGCTGTGCCAGCAGAACAGAAATAAAACACTAAATTACAGCATTCACACATGAGCAACCCCACCCTCTCCCTCCCTCCCTGTCTCTGTTCATCCCTCCCTCCCCCCCCTCTTTCTCCCCATCTCTTATCCTCTCTGTTTCTACCCTTCTGTTCCATCTCTCTCCCCTTCCATCTCTGTTCCTTTCCCTTTTCTACCCCTTCTCTTTAGCATTCTTTTTCCTTTCCTCCCGTCTCTGTCTGTCTGTCTTCCCAACACCCCCTTACCCGTTTCTGTCCTCCCTCCCCTCTCTCTCACTCACATACACATGCACACAAAATGAAAATAAAACGTTATTCATGAACTCACCTGTATGGAGGCCCATACAACAAAACTGCAGGAGACTTTTGTCCAGAAACTCGCCATCAAAATGCCCGTTGTCTCTGAGGTCTGATAACAAGGCTAACCAGAACTCCATGCGCTGGCCACGCAGGAAACCCCACCAATATTCAATTCTTTGATTGGCGGTGCTGGCCCCCTCCAAGTAACTATCGAGGGTGTCGTCTGGTTGAACAGGGACGAGGAAACGCTGGAAGCCTCTAAAATGGCCATTTTCGGTTCCAAGGTCGCCTCGAACAACTCTAGGGCACCCCCCAAAACGCTGTACCGCTTCTATGTAGCACCCTCCAATTACTTTTGGGTCACTACTTGTTGTGCAAGCATTGAGCCAGATTATTTTTCTTGAAAAGCCATCGATACATCCATTCACACAAATACCATATGGCTTCAGTTCATCATATGAGTCCAGGTGCCAGATGAAGTTGAGAAGTTTGAGAAGTAATTCCTCCGTCTGAGACGCCCCGCTTGCCTTAATGACACTCCTCTTGGATCCAGCTCCTTCAAAACCAAACGCACAGACTCTTTTCTCACACGCAGTCCATTTTCTCTGCATTTAGCATACATCCACCTGTACCCGTGAAGCTGCCCGGGGTAATGTAGCTGGTTGCTAATGGATTCAAACAGGATCGCCAGGTCGGAATAGGCTTTGCGTGGCACGAGTCCCCTTGGAATGTACAGCTGCATCCCACTCTAGACTCATCAAACCCGACAAAGAAAACAAATCCTGAGTCACTAAATATTAAGAAGATGATTAAAAGGATTGGTATGTTTGATGTATGGAGGGATTTTCATCCATCCACTAAACAATTGACTTTTTACTCTCACCCTCATTCAGTTTACTCGAGGATCCATTATTTCTTTATGTTCTGAACAGACAGACACAGGGTTTTAGATTGTAGAATTGCTGTTAGCGACATATCAGATCACTCAGGTGTATATGTGAAAATAAATGTAGGTGTCCCACACAAAAACACTATTTGGAGACTCAACACCTCCCTATTAAATGACACCCGATTTGAAGATTACATTAGGAAAGAAATGAAGGAATATACAGACCTTAACGGTAGCACAGTGACGTCACAGAGTATTTTATGGGATGCTGGAAAAGCAGTATTGCGTGGGAAGATTATAAGTTGGGCATCACAAAGGAAAAAAGAAAAACTTAAACACCTTAACGACTTGACAAGTAAATTAGACTCACTGGAACAGAAGCATGTAGAGACTAACGACCCCACCTTATTGGAACAAATAACCGTAGTAAAATCAGAACTAAATAAGAAACTGAACGACCAGGAGGAACTTACACTTAAGTATATCAAACAAACCCACTATGAAAATGGACCCCGTGCTAAAAAACTCTTAGCCTAAAGACTTAAAAAACAACAGTCTGGAAGATCCATATATAAAGTAAAGGACCCGGTCACCAACCAGATGTGTTATAAGCCAGAAGCAATACATAAGTCTTTTGAATCATACTACAGGAATTTATACACTCAACCCGAATTAGCAGAAGCAGTAACAGTCAATCAATTTTTTGAAATCCCTAGACCTGCCATCTGTTGTCACAGAACAAAATAAGTGCTTAACTACAGAGATTACAAATGCAGAGGTCGACAAGGCAATTTCTAAACTGAAAACAAGCAAAGCAGCCGGGGGAGATGGACTACCAGCAGAATGGTATAAGACTTTTAGGGACTCTGTGACCCCACTGCTATTTATTAAATTGTTTTAACTATGTCTTAAAAGGTGGTGAGACCCCACCATCTTGGAAACAGGCCATATTATCTGTAATACTGAAACCAGGGAAAGCTAGGACAGATTGCAGCTCATACAGACCTATCTCAGTTTTAAACACTGATTATAAAATTTTCACTTCAATTATTGTCAACACACTAGAAAATATTATCCCTAACCTAATTGACACGGACCAGACAGGTTTTGTTAAAAATAGACAAACACAAGACAATGTTAGGCATATAATGAGCAAAGGAAACACAATGTCCTTAGCAATTAGCTTTGACACAGAAAAAGCTTTTGACTCTGTTCTATGGGAATTTTTATACCTGGTCCTGCAACGTTTTGGCTTTAACAATACAGTTATAAAATGTTTAAAATTCACCTGTGGCCTGGATCAGAATAAATGGCAGTCTTTCAGGTACAATCCGTTTGGAGAGGGGTTGCTGACAGGGCTGCCCACTGAGCCCCATCTTGTTTGCTCTATTTATAGAGCTACTTGTTCAAAAGATTAGGGAAGACCCAGAAATCACGGGAATACTATTCAAGGGGAAAGAATATAAGACATGTTTATATGCAGATGACATCCTGGTGACTTTATCCGACCCGGATACCAGTCTCCCTAAATGAATGCTCTCCTTCGACCAATGTGGTTCATATTCGGGATACAAATTGAACATAGAGAAAACTCAAACTCTTACTTTTAATTACATACCTCAAGAAAACATACGTAAGTCCTTTAAATTTAAATGGAAAACCAGAATTTTGAAATACCTAGGTCTTCATATTCCCAAGACCCCCAAAGATTTATATAGTGTAAACTACGGTAGCATCACAACCAAAATTAAAAATGATCTGGACAGTTGGACCCCCCTAGTACTTGATTTTTACAACCGAATAGATACTTAAAAAATGGTTATTTTACCACAATTGTTATTTCTACTCCAATCGCTACCTGTAGAAATACCCAATAAGAAATTCAGTGAATGGAATCGGATCATTTCTAGATTCATATGGCAGAACAAGAAACCAAGGGTATGCTACAAAACATTACACTTAACAGGGAGGGATGTCACTCCCATGCTTGGAGGACTACTATAAAGCAGCACAACTGCAGTATATAGTCTACTGGTGCAGGGCGGGTTACGATGCAAAATGGAAGGAGCTAGAATTTGACCAACTAGATATCCCACTTCAATCTCTGCTGGGTGACAAAGCTTTCACGACTATATACTCTAATAACCTATGTGATGTTATAAAAACTCCCCTAAATATTTGGTACAAAGAGATGAGCAAAGCGCACCTGGAAAAAAAATCTCGGTTATTAAGATGGGTCGAACATGATAGAGTATTCTTGTGTTATTCTTTATCTTGGTTTATATTGTATGATCACTAGTAGCACGTGTAAACTGTTAGAATCCTAGGCTAACATATACGCATCGTATTTCACTTTGTTTTATGGCCTGCCACTGATGTGCTCATCCTCTCCCTGTACAGGATATGAGCTGTGAAATCGGTCAACTATCGTATAGTCGTTGGTTTGTCTCTCTCTGTTCTCCTCCCTGTTCTTTCCTTATCTTATCCCCTCCCAGTCCTGTGTATAAGAGACCTTCTTCCTCCTTCCCACCTTGCACTCGCACTCCCATTTTACTGTGTTTTGTGCCTCGGAGCTCCGATCCCTTTTTTTATTGTTTATTCATTAAATTACTTATTATCCCAGTATTCCTGCATCGGCATCTTCACTCTTTTCCACAACAATTTGGCGTCACGAACAGGATTGCTGGAGACCTGTCAGTGGAACTCTGGGAAGTTGAGGGCCCGGGACCAGGAACGGAGGAAACTCCTCGTTCCCCCTCTACCTCGAACCAAGCATTCAGAGATGAGAGGATCGGCGTCTAAGAGTGGATCTGATCGGCTTCACGTCTATCCAAGCGAACCTGGAAGGGAAGTGCTGATTCAGAGATCGGGTGAGAAGTAATTGTTCTTGTCTCAGACATATCAGTGACCAGTGGGTTGTTTTCCTTGTCGTCTACGAACGGTCCCGGGGCAGGACGGAGCGCATACGTTAACCGTGCCTGTCAGGTCGGTGTTGATTCTGAATCAACACTGAAATTCCCGCTCCACAAGTGAGCCGGAAGCTTCTGGTAGGTAAACTACCAGAGGGGTGAGTTTTTTCTCCACCTTTTTGCTAGAGTAAGAAAAAGGGGTGCACGGGGACGCCTGTGTATTTTCTGACTTGGAATTTTGTGAAAACTTAGTGAAAAGTCAGAGTAATAAGTCTAGCTAGACAGTGCTGGGGAAGAACCAGAGCAAAGTGGCTGCTGCTGTTCCCCAGGGGGGAGCAATTGTGGACGACATGAGGAAAAAATATGGTCCAGATTGTCTTGACATGTTGGGAATTTGGGTTGAAAAGTATGATTTCCCAGCAGGGGGATCACTGAGTTTGGAGGAATTGAGAAACCTCCGGGATAAATTGAAGATAGCAGAGGGAAAGGTTACAAAAAAGAAAAACCCAAACAGGTGGGAGATTCAAATCATCAAAGATCATGAAAGGTGTTTTTCATTCTGGAAACCTGAAGCAGAGGTCAGGGACAGGAAACAAGTAAAGAAAACAAAAACAAACGTGTGAACAGCGCTGGGCGCTGGAGCACAGGGGTGACAGAGATAACGGCAGAGGGTGCACACACTCACACACACTCCCCAGAGGAGGGAGAAAAGGAGCCGCTCACACACGAGCATTCAAATGCACCAAATCGTCTGTATCCTTCTCTTACAGGCCCGAGGGACCCTCTCCTGGACATGCCTGTCTTCCCTCCTCCCGCCTGCCCTCATCCAACGCTACCACCGTACAACCCTGCGCACTCCAGCACCGACGCCGCAGCGTCGCCACGTTCATCAGGACTGCCGTCAACCAAACGGCCAGCCTCATCACTGCTTTCAGACAAGGGCTGCTCCCCCAGATCGCCAAAGCAGTTAACAGAAGCTGCTGCGTGGGGATTGAAGATGCCCGGCTGACAGAGGTCCGACGTCATGCAGTGCACGCTGAGAGGCTTCTGCAGGAGGCCAGCGATGCAGAGGACAAGAAGATAAAGCGTGCCTCCCTCACCATGATGAAGCACCTCAGTGACACGGCGAGACGGCCCTACAGGAACAACGACAACCGACGAAGGGCGACTAGCGGAGACAGAGGCGAAGAGGGGGCGTGCCACATCTGCGGCCGAATGGGTCACTGGGCCAGAGAATGCCCTGACAAAGGAAGAACCATGCCCACCGCAGCCAAGAGAGTGATCGCGAGGACCGGAAAAGAGGATCCAGAGGGGACCAGGACGTGTTTATGTAGCATAATTGTGGCAAAGCACTGTTCCTGCTTTTGTTGTGGTTTGTGGCGTGTGTGAGAGTGATCAGTGAGCAGGGTGCAGTTACCCACTTCTACCAGTGGAGGTCGTGTTCGCCCCGGGGAATAACGCTAGAGAGGTCTCAAGTGGCTCATGAGACCTATGTGGAGCGAACCGTCGTAGCGGACGTTAACGTGTGTGTTATCTGTTGTGCTTCCACAGGTGAGAAGGGGAAATGGTTGAAAATAAGAGCAAATGTATGTGTGGCTGTTTCGTAATTGAAGTCTGAGATCGAGGGTATGTGAGTTAAATTTACGTTTTGAATGTATCGTCTCTGAGTGATGTGGGAAATGTGGGAAACGACATGATTAATAAGTTCAAGTCGAAGTCGGGTATGGATCTGTGTTTTGTAATGTAAAAAGTAGATAACGCTCGAGAGGAAGTCTCTCAAGTGGCTCGTGAGACCTATGCGGAGCGAACCGTAGTAGCGGACGTTAACATGTGTGTTGTCTGTTGTGCTTCTTCAGAAAACCAAAATAAAAGCTTCTAAAGAAACAAAGAAAAACAAAAATAAATGTGTCTTCGCAACATTACCATGCTACATTTACGTTTGACTATCTGCTTTAATATAAAACCACAACAAATGTGTTTTATAATTGTCTTTATATAATCTACAAACGTATTTGTATGATCCAGGGAAAATTCCATGTTTGTTTGCGAAACTCATTGGAAGAATGAAGAAAATCTGTTCGATTGTTATTGTCATGAACATGAATCACAAAACATATATATATATTTTTTTTTCTCCATGTGTCACTTTAACAGAGACAACACCATCTGTAATTACTATGTTTGGTTGCATTTCCCTGGCAGGCAAAGATAGATGGAAGAGACATCCTTCTGGGTAGAAGATGGGACTGGCTTGTCTGTGGATGGTGGAGGCTCGCTGGGCTCATCAATCCGTCCATCCATTCACCTTGTTCGTCTCATCCTGACTGCAGCACGCCACTGTGGAGGCTTGACATAACACACATTAGATTAATAACAGAAAAGCAAAATGTGACTTATGGTGTATTATTTAGTGTGCTTCAGTTGTAATTCTCATAATAATGACTGTTTTGCTGGCTTCACACAATATATATAATTGGCCTGTCTTAGTTAAAAGCCCACTCACCACGACAAGGTGAAGGCCAAGAGTGGGAACACAAACACAGACCAGAAACGAACAGGACAAATCCAGACAAGACTACAAAAAAACACAAACACAAATATCAATCACTTTGACCACTATCTTTTTTAACAAAAACTTTTAT